>NC_089837.1:106147129-106429629 GCF_035609145.1 Eleutherodactylus coqui
ACGTTTTTACGCCCGACAGATATATGCGGCCATCTGGTTTCCAATGCATTCATTCACATGGGCGAATATATGGTGCGTAAAAACGTTGAGCGGTGAAAAAGGAACATTCGTGACCGAAATACGTCCTGCGTATATACGGTGGCTAAAAAGATAGTTCTGGAACTATCTTTTGCCCGATATATGCCGGTGGCTCCCATAGGCTCCTATGGGAGTTGGACAAAGAAAGGAAGGGGGAGGCATTTTAGCAGTGTCCAATGCTGCATAAAGCTTACAGGTGCCTCTATATAGGCATTGGAAGGCATCCTGAGGATTTTTGCAGAGCGAGGGTTTTCCGAGGTGCAACGTATTATTTCGCTAAAAGTGACACTCATGGTCGTGTGAATGGACGATAAAATGCTGGCTGTGATGGGGTGCGGAGTCTAAATTCTGCACATTGTGTCACAGTCCATATACTTCTGGAACCAAGCGTGTATTGCCCAGGGTGTTGGAAGCTCTATACTACCACTTGACTTTTACCATCAAACTTTTACACATGTGGCGAACAAGAATAATGCGTCTTATTAGCTGCCAGCCTATTAGCTTCTTATTTTATCCCACTGTTAGGGCTTATTCACAGGGGCGATATTCCCATGCGAGTTCCTTCTGATTGCAATATAGACGGAACGCTCAAGGGAAAAGAAGCCATCTGAATGGCTTCATTCACAGAAACGTATTTTAACTTGGACTGATGGTCCTATTTTTTCATGAGCCTCACGCAAGAGTGAATATGTAATGTGCATTGTCCTGCACACCGGACAGCAGGCATGCCCATGGGCCATGTAAAGCGAGTTGCGTACAAGATTTTCGGGTACAACTCACATCGCCTGTGTGAATAAGCCCTTATCTATAACTAGCCATTCGTACTGCAATACTTAAACAGATTGTCCCATGAAAATAAATTATCCCCTATCTACAGGATAACATGCTGCTCGCTGGTGGTCTGACGTCTAGGACCCCCACCAATCCTGAAAACGGGGGTGCAGAAAGCAGTAGAGGTTGCATATTTGCACCACTGCTCCGTTCATTGCAATGCGACCGCTAGAGATAGCCACGTACTTGAACTCAACTATCTCCATTAGTCCTACTAAAAGTAATGGAATGGTGGTGCCTATGCATGACTGCCATGGCTTTCACTGTGGCATTCTCAGCAACAATGGGGGTCCCAGAAGTTGGACCCCCACCAATCTGGAAGCATTTTCCCTATTTTGTGGATAGGGGGTAACAATTTTGTAGGATAACCCCTTTAAAGGGCTTTTGGAGGACTTTTACTATTGATGACCTAAGAGGGCAGCAACATAGTTAAAGGGGTTATCCAGAGACTTTTATTATTGATGAACTACGCTCAGGATAGGTCATCAACAGCTGATTGGCAGGGGGGTCATTGCTCGGAGGGGTTACTGATCAGCTGATCGTGTAGAGAACGCTGCCAACATTGCGGCGGCCCAATTTGATACTACAGGCATTGAATTTAGCTCTGCGTTTACTGACAGCAGGCCTGGTCATCAGCTGGGATCACAAGCGGTGGACACCCAACTGATCAACTATTGATGACCTATCCTTAGCATAGCCCATCAATAATAAAAGTCTCTGGACAAGCCCTTTAACTATGTCTTACACGCAATATTGCATTGAGTTGCCCAGTTAGTTTGTGACAAAACATGAGTTGTGTAATGTATCATTTTAGGCTCCCATAGGATTCAAAAGGGTTAATTCCTCCCGTGTACAAACATTTATCTATCCGAGGCCTTCAATATATGCTATAAATATGGATGCTTGTGAAATAGTCCGGCTCAGCACTGGAATACACTTCTCCACAGGCCACAGCATTGAGCTTGTCCCCCTTACAGAAGTCATCCATACAGAAACCTACCTCCTCCCCAGTAGGGAAGATACTAGTCTGTAGTCCGCTGAGCATGTCATTGGCAGGGGTCATCCACAGCTGTGCACACACTGAATGGCACACATGGTCCTGAGCTTAGGATGGCATGGCAGATGGAGCTGTCTGGTACCCACGCACACTCTCACACATACACGATGCAAGGCCGATGCTGATTTGCTGCTTTCTGCGGCTTCGGATTGGGCAAAGCTTCTTTTTTTTTCTGTGCCTGAAATTCATCAGATGATGTGATGTAGCAGGAAAAGAATTAACTCCTGCATAGCCAAAGCACCGAATAGGAAATAAAGGCTGAATGATACTCTTCTGATGGGAAATGCAGAAATCTGATCCTCCACAGCGATACAGTGACTGTGCAAGGATGCAATTAGCAAGTTCTTCTATCTCATCTGTTTGTGATGCAACTAAGAAAACTTACCCACATTCTGGAATATATATTCTGCATGTTTTAGCAATATACAGTTGTAATCCTATTGGAAATGAGACTTATTTACAAATTTACAAACTTGCAGCTCTGTGCAAAAATAATCAAACAAGAACTATTTAAATAGCCCAATGCAACTAACATAACAAGTGGTTGTTCTGGTTTTTCCTATATCCCCTTAGTGACCACCAATATGTCTTTAAACCCGCACATAGATCTAACCTGCAGGAGAAGAGAAACCTTATATCCTGGCTGTTTAACCCTTACATGACACAATCAATAGCAACTGCAGCATGCAAGCAGATGACAGGGGGAGGGGCTCCTTTTTTCACTCATTGGCACCCATGGTAGCAGGAGGCAGAGTCTGATAGGTTGATGTCATAGGCATTGTAGAAAGTACTACATAAGTAATGCAGTGTACTATCCTAGTGATGGAATGGTTGCACCTTTAAGTCCCATTCAGGGGCTAAAAAAACAGTGTCAAAAAAGTTTAATTAAAAAAAAGAAGCCAGTAAAAAAAATAATTAGATTTTTCCCCACAAAAATCATTTTTTTAAATGGATGATAAAATACCATTTAAAAAAAAAAAAAGCAATACATAGGTATTACCATGTTTTGTAACGAGCTAAACAATTAAAATATTTAGTTATTTTTCTTGCATGGTGAACGCCGTGTAATACTATATAATATTTGCTCCTCAGTAAACTACTGCTCACCTATTAGATCCCTGATCAGTGTCAGTAGAACACCAGGGGTCACACGATTGACTCCTATAACTATGGACAGTCCAGTCCATGGACTAGACCATTCTCCTGTGCAGATAGGGCCCACTGTAGAAGAAAGGGATGTGGGCCGAATTTTAAATACAAGTATATTAGAAAATGTTATTATTTCATATTCAATAACTAAACAAAAACTATAAACACTGTAAAAAGTGGGCAACCCCTTAAAATCCCCTATTTGTCATACATTGGGTATGTTCACACCGGACAGAAACACGCAGATTTCCTTGTGGATTTTACTGTACCTTGAAACGTGTGAAATCTGGGTGGAAACCCAGGCAAAAACTGGCCCAATACAGATTTTAAAATCCGTGCTACAGCTCAATTTCCGTACAGACCAATATCACATGTGGATGAGATTCATTAAAATATCATGCATCTGCTTGATACTGTTATCCACTGTGGATTTTACCTGCAAAATTCGGCAGCATTTCTGCTGTGTGTGTACGTACCCTCAGGGCTCACGTCCACGACCGCGTCTTCACTGTGTATTATGCGTGCGTTGAACGCACGTATGAGCGGTGAATGGAGTCAATGAAAGTCAATGGACTTTCATTGATCCATGCACACCGCCATGTGGGCACTGCATATCGATACGCATGAGAAATAGATCGCAGCATGCTCTATTTCTCTGCGTACAAACACAGCGTGAAAGCTATACGTTTGTATAGGCAGCGTATGGTGGGTATACCGTAGGTATGAGCACTTAGGGTGCCATTGGACTGAGTGATTTATCGTTCGCACAAGCGCATGATATCAGAGATTGCGCGTGCAGCCTGTTTATACAGGCAGATAAATCCTTCACATTCACTAAAGAAGAACCCCAGTATATGTAGTTATATTGTATTTATAATCCAACATCGTGAGGATGAGGAGAAAGTGAAGCTACAGTTTAGTCCGGGCTCACATGGCCGTATGCGGAATCCGCTTGCGGAGGCGCACAGAAGATTCCAGCTATGAGCCCGGCCGTGATCCTGCGTGGTTGATGAATAGCTGTAATTGAACTAATCACAGCCATTCATCGAGTGCTGGCTGTGATTGGCTAAGTGTCAGCCAATCACAGCCAGCGCTTCCAGGAGGCGGGGTTTTTCAATCCCTGGCCAGAAGATGATGAAGACAAACAGTGCCGGGGATCGAGAAGAAGCTGCAGCGGCGCCCCAGACAGTGTGCGAGAGGTGACGTATACCTATTTTTGTCTTCAGTTACAGTTTATTTTCGGGGTAGGGCTTATATTTCAAGCCTCCCCTTCCCCGCGAAAATCCTCACATGTGATGCTACAAAGTTGGGTGACTTTGTAGAGCCACATGCGACTTTGTAGCGCTAAAAATTGCGGTATTGTCAAGAGAAGACGCTGCAATATCGCACTGTTGAGCGATGTGATATCGCTGCAATATTCTCGCGGCGATGCCGCCCTTGTGAAGGGGACCTAAAATCGCACGATTTTATAGTGAGAACGTTAATAGGACTTTCTAATGTAAAAAAAACCCGTCTTTATTTATTTATTTTTTTAAATGTTACTTCAAATTTGCATAGAAGCCGCCAAATTAAAGGGGGTATTCGCTCAGCAATCAGACTTTGCTGCTGAAGCCTGTGATTGGCTGAGCGGTCCTGTGCACAACAAACGGCACATACCCGCCCGCCGGCTTCTTCTGGTGTATGAGCAGCAGGCACTGAAGCTCCAGTGTAAGATAGGGAGCCATTGGAGTAGCCAAGTATGTCTTTTTTCTTTCTTTTACACAATTCTAAGTTTGTCTGTTTTTTTTAAAGTCCTAGAAAACCTCTTGAAATATTATTACATGTACTGTTTTTTGTACTACTATGTAATAATATAATAGAAACAGTATTACATTAACATGGAATGTGGAAGAAATTATAAGCCACTGGGCCAAGGAAATCAGGATCAGTGGCTGCTGCCATAACTGGCCAACTGGAATCACCTGTAGATACCTTGGGCTTCATGAAGCTGTACTGGTCATATGTTGTATCTCATGGGGTGAGATAGGGCGGCGCTATAGAGAAGAGATACGGTCAAATCTTTATAACAGTTCTTAGAAGTTCTAATAGGCAGTTTCTGACTTGCAGAAAGAGCAGATGGCATTGGCACTTGATGCTGTCTTGGCTCTACTTAGTTACTAACAAAGTTACTCCCCAGACATTACTCATCCTACGGAGCTAAGGTTCACTCTGGCAACAGCTTGGAACTTGACAGGGCTGTTTCCACTATGCTGTGAAAGTCAGCCCTCAGAGCTATCTTCTTCTTAGCACAACCGTGCTAGAGTTACAAATCTCACAACCGTCACAACACTACACACAAAGTGAGTGGGAACACACTACCTAAAGCCTCAATTTGCATACACTCAATTTGCAGCCAGTCTGTCATACTCTGTGCGCCCATGGGAGTAACTACCATGTTTTCCCGAAAATAAGACACGGTCATATTTTTTTGCCCCAAAAAGGGCACAGTGTCTTATTTTTGGGGGGCTTTTACTTACCTGGTCCGCGGCGTCCGGATGCCTCCCAATGGTGTCCGGCGGTGGCGCGGCGTCCTTCTCGTCTCACAGATGTCTTCTTGCTGGCGACCGGACTTTGAATACCCCGCCTCCAACAAAGCGAGCGCTGTGATTGGCTGATCAAGTGCTGGCAGCCAATCACAGCCATCGCTCGATGAACCAATCACAGCCATTCAGTGATGTAATTCACTGAATGGCTGTGATTGGCTCATCGGGCGCCAGCTGTGATTGGCTGCCGGAGCTCGATTAGCCAATCACAGCGCTTTCTTTGCTGGAGGCAGGGTATTCAAAGCCCCGTCGCCAACAGAAGGCAGCTGTGAGATGGAGGAGGATGCCGAACACCACCGCTGCCGCGGACCATGTGAGTATTTTTTTTTTTTTTTGTGGGGGCACCCGAGATAGGTCCTATTTTCAGGGGAGGCCTTATATTTCAAGCCTTCCCAGAAAACCCAATAGGTGTTACTATCAGGGTAGGACCTATTTTCGGGGAAACACAGTATAGGGGATACAGAGGACGCGGTTGCACCCGGGCCCAGGGGCCTTGGGGAGACCATAATGCCTCTCTTCTACATATAGGGAGCCCAGTACTATGGATAAAGCATTGTAGTTGGGGCCCTGTTACAGATTTTGTATTGGGGCCCAGAAACTTCAAGTTACACCTCTGGGTGCGCCGTTACATTTTGTTAAGTCTTATTAGTTAAACTGACAGCATCAAATACAACCTTGAATAAAATTTGTAATAACTTAACATTGTCCCCATTCATCAGGTGATGAAGCCTAAACACTCCTAAAGGGTTAATCTACCCATGCAGATATTTACAAAATTACAGAATTGTCAAGTAAACTATTTAAATGCACATTGGAAAGCAAGAGAAGGGTAGTTAATTCCCCGACCCAACTGAGGTCGACAGGGTGCATAAACTTAACTACTAGGTATAGAAGGAGGCGTTGATAAATAGTTTTTCTCATAACTGAATTTTCTAATCTACTAAAGTACATCCTTCTTTGAATACTATGGTTTTATGTATCTGAGCCCCAAAAAAACAACTGGTCTTTAAAAAGTCTTAAAATTAGGTAAATGCAACTGCAAAAAAAGCTGATAGAAGGAGGATTGATGCGTTGGAGCTGTGGTGCTGGCGAAAGCTGCTGCGTATGTCCTGGATGGCGAGAGTAACAGAGAAGTCCTAAATCGTATAAGACCCGATATATCACTGGAGGGCAAGATGGCCCAGCTCAGGCTCACAGAGGACAAGATGCTGAGGCTCACGTATTTTGGCCATGTAATGTGAGCGGAGTCACTAGAAAAATCTATAATGCTTGGACAGATCACTGGCAAAAGAAGACCCGGCTGCCAAAGAACATGATGGCTGATACTGTCAGAGCTGATACTGGCATGGATATCACACAACTGAAAGAAGCAGTGCAAAACCGAAAAACATGGAGGGAGCTCGCCTTTAGGATTGCCGAGGGTCGTGAGCGACTAGACGGCTAACAACAACCTCAGATGAACAAAAACACGTGATAAATTACACCATCATTTTTCACACATTGCTTCAGCATTTTGGTTTAAGTTTTGTTAAAACAAAATGAAGTCGACCCCATAAATCAACAGCTTGTAGAACCAGCTTATAACTTGAAGCAAAAATTTTCTGTATGACTTTATCAGTCTCTCACAATGTTCTGGAGAAATTTTGGCCCACTCTTCTTTAGAACATTGCTTCAGCTCATTGAGTTTTGTGGGCATTCGTTCATGCATAGCTCTCTTAGGCCTTATTCACATGAATGTTTTATCGCAGGTATTTTGGCATGATAAAATGTCAGGCAAAAAATCGTCCGTCTGGAAAAGATATCACATATGCTGCGGATTCCGGGCAGCCGCCTTCACGTATGGCCGTAAAAGATAGGTCTTGACCTATCTTTTGGCCGCAATCAGCTGATAGCTCCCCTAGAAGCCTATGGGAGCTGCCAGCAAGGGAATGGTGGGGAAGAGACTTTAGCAGCAGCTCACACTGCTAAACTCCCTACCCCTCCCTTTGCTGGCAACTCCCATAAGCTTCTATGGGGGCTTCTATTGCTGCGATCACCCAGCAAAGGGAGGGGTAGAGAGTTTAAAATTGGTAAACTCTCTCCCCCCGACCAACGGAATGGGTGAGAAAACGTGAGATTTACCTGCGATTTGGTTGCAGTTTTTCTTATTCATGGGATTTTCGGCCACAATGCGGGCCGCTGAATATCGCAACGCCCGCATGAAAGAGGCCTTGGGCTAATTTAACATGGACAAGTGCGATACAGCCCAATATCGCTCTTGCCAAAGTACAATGTTCCCACGGATGTGAGGCGTTTTTATGTTAAAAACACCTCGCATCACTTCAGGGAAGTAGTGATCCTCCCCTGGTTTTTTAGAGTCTAGGATGTAGCTCTGGGATTCTATGCAAGTTGTCTGAGCATTGCATGGTCTGAACTTGGGGAAAATTGGCTGGGAGTCCACTCCTGGGAAGACTGTGAACTGCTTTGAATGTTTTCCATTTGTGAATAATCTTTTTCACTATAGAATGATGGAAAAATTGCTTAAAAACTGCCTTCTCCAAGATCATTTCTGATGTATTTCCTCCTTGGTATTGTGTTAACACACTCCTGAATGCTGCAGATCAGCAAACTGCCAAAACTTTTGCTTTTATACGGGTGTTCACAGTTGCTGATCAATTAATCAAGGCCATTTGAATAGTAGCATTTGGCTACCACTTACCTTCTTAATTCCTATGGAAGCAGTAAGGCTATACCCAATTTTTCACACACTGCTTCTCCAGTTTGACCTGTTTTTTGTTAAATAATGACATGGTGTAATGTATCGTGTCTGGTTGCTATTCATCAAAGGTTGTATTCACCCAATTTAAAGACCTTCTAAGGGCCAGATGTTTATTATGTCCTGATACATAAAAACATAGAAGAGGGTGTACTTATTTTCTCATGACTGTAGAGAGTAAAATCAGTAAAAAAAAAAAGAGAAGGAAAGAAGTGGATAGATCAGTGGGTGGGGCACCTATTAAAACAAGCAGGTCATTATAAAGTAACTAAAAAGGGTGGCAGTCTGGGAATAGGGCGGAATACAGACACTCACTACCAAGTTAACCTCCTTTCGACTTCAGAGAAGTTAAAGCCTCAGCCTTTCTAATTATGAGCAATTATCTGCTAAACAACTAAACACATTAAGAAAATTGGTATAGCCTTTACTATTAATCTTTATTATACAGTAGTCTTGTGTTTGCTATTGCCTGAGTAGAAGACCTATACGAGTCTATAGCATGGAGAGGCAGGATCACCTCATATACCCGCATCCGTACATCACTATGAGATAAGTGTATAGCCCTTTTCAAAACTTGAACATAGTAGAAAATTTACAAAGCATTTTACACCAATTTCTGTATTAAAAAGGTGCAAAATTTGATGCAAACACAATTTGTGCAAAAATTGTGATTTCTTGATGCTACTTTCTTGAAAAGAGGGCATCATGGACACACCAGACTGACATGTGTGTATAATTTATGCTAGAACCCTGTGGAATTTATAACAGATCCGTCTCTTTATATATTTGACACAGAGGAATTTATCTTTTTTGGCATAAAAAAAGTTGCAAAATGTGGTACAAGTCCCGCTTGCAGAAAAATTGTGACTTTTGGAAAGCATGACCCTTTCCCGAAAAGGCAGCATAGCTCCTGTAGATCAACACATGAATGATTTACAGGAGTAGCTGCGTACATTATACCAGAAATCCATGCTAGCTCCTAACTGGCGTTTGTTTATTTGTCGGGGCATGGAGGAATTGAGATTACACCTCTTTATACATTAGGCACATCGTGCACCAAGGAGGATAATGCGATGTGTATAAAGGCCACTCTTAATAAATCTCCCAAAATACCGTCTATGACTACCTCTTGTGGTAGGGCATTCCATAGTAACTGTAAACCCTGGCCTGTATAGAGATCTAAACTACCTTTCCTCCACCTGTAGGCTGGATTCACACGAACGTATATCGGCTCGGTTTTCACGCCAAGCCGATATACGGTGTCCTCATCTGTAGGGGGTGGAGGCTGAAAGAGCCAGGAGCAGGAACTGAGCTCCCACCCCCTCTCTGCCTCCTCTCCGCCCCTCTGCACTATTTGCAATGAAAGGAGGCGGGACGGGGGCAGGGCTAATTTCCAAGAATTAGCCCCACCCCCATCCCGCCTCTCCCCATTGCAAATAGTGCAGAGGGGCGGAGAGGAGGCAGAGAGGGGGTGGGAGCTCAGTTCCTGCTCCAGGCTCTTCCAGCCTCCCCCCCTGCAGATGAGGACACCGTATATCGGCTCAACGTGAAAACTGAGCCGATATACGTTCGTGTGAATCCAGCCGTAATGTGAGCCCTCATCCTTTATGAAAGTTCTTTGGAGGAAAAAAATGAATTTGCTAGTTCGTACTCCCCACATCCACATGCAGGGGGTAACTATAAAAGATGCAGTTGTACCTAGGCCCTTGAGCCTTAGGGAGCCTCATAAGGGCTCTCTCACCCATATAAGGAGGTTATTACTATGAATGAAGCATTGTAATAGAGGACCCTGTTATAGATTTTGTAGTGGAGCCAACAGCTACAAGTTATACCCCTGCCTACACATTTATATATGCAAGATCACCCCTAAAACATCTTTACATGTGCTCATAGCTTTTTTTCGAATAGGAATCCCCAAACTGAATCCCATATTCAAGGGATTTATAGAGAGTCACATTTCATTATTCAATTCATGGAACGAGAGTTGCCAGATGTACAAAAGGCAGAGGAACTAGAGACCAAATTGCCAATATCCGCTGGATAATGGAGGCAGGCAAGAAATTTCAGAAAATCATCTATTTCTGTTGTATTGATTATTCTAAAGCCTTTGACTGTGTGATTCATAATAAATTGGGGCAAGTTCTTGGACGTATGGGGATACCAAGTCACCTTGTATGCCTCTTAAGGAATCTGTATAACGACCAAGTAGCAACGGTAAGAACAGACCATGGAACAACAGATTGGTTTAAGATTGGGAAAGGAGTACAGCAGGGTTGTATACTCTCACCCTACATATTCAACTTATACGCAGAACACATCATGCGACGAGCGGGGCTTGATGAATCCAAGGCTGGCGTTAAAATCGCTAGGAGAATCATTAATAGAGTTGAGCCAACATACTCTGCCGAGCTTGATGCTCGTTCGAGTATTAGCGTACTCGATGGTGCTCGTTACTCGAACGAGCATCAAGCCATGTTCGACCCTGCCCCAGTTTTTGGCTCCTCCCCACTGCGACGTGCCTGTTTTGGCCCCTCCCCACCGCAGCGCGCGTCATTGGCAAATTTTTTGCCTTGCAGGCAGGAGAGAGAGAGAAAAAGAGAGACAGAGAGAGACACACAGAGAGAGACAGTGAGAGAGAAAGGAACTTCGGAAGGAAAAAAAAAAACTTGGCATCCGGCGTCCCACATACAAAAATGCTCGAGTCTCCCATTGTAGTCAATGCTCACTGGAGGAATGATAGTAAAGGCAAAACTGAAGTACTTTGGCCACATAAGGAGGAGGAGAAGACAGAATACATTGGAGGAGAAGCTGATGTTGGGGAAAGTGGAAGACAAAACAGAAGAGGAGCCAACCAAGGGCAAGATGGATAGATGATATCCATAAAGTGATGGACTGGACCTTGCTGGACTGGGGGGGAGGGGGGAGGCAACAGCCAACAGGAAGCTCTGGCGTGGGCTGGTCAACGAGGTTACAAAGAGTCTGAAGCGACGGAATGTATAAACAACATTCCCCCAACCCAGGCCCACCCCGTACTGTTCTCTACCAAAATGCCCCCCCTGCCCTATTCAAATGCGCCCTATGGAACTCCCAATCTGCGTGTAACAAACTCCCAACTATCCATGACCTTTTCACCAGTAAACACTTGAACTTGCTCGCCCTCACGGAAACCTGGATACAGCAGTCCGATTCTACCTCCCCAGCTGCATTGTCCTATGATGGCCTGCAGTTCTCCCACACCCCCAGATCGGATGACAGACGCGGTGGAGGAGTAGGCATCATCCTCTCCCCAAACTGTACCTTCCAGGTCATTCCCTCAGCTCCCTCGCTTACCTTTCACTCCTTCGAAGTCCACACCCTGCGACTCTTCCGCCCACTGCCTCTGCGTGTCGCAGTTATTTACCGCCCCCCAGGTCCTACCCGCCTGTTCCTAGACCACTTCGCTGCCTGGCTCCCCCACTTCCTATCCTGTGAAATCCCAACCCTCATCCTTGGTGATTTCAACATTCCTACTAACGACTCTAGCTCCTCATCTGCCTCCCGGCTTTTAACACTTACCTCCTCCCTTGGCTTATCACTAATCTCTGACTCCCCCACTCATAGAGATGGTAACACTCTCGATTTAGTTTTCCTCCGTCTCTGCTCTGCTTCTCACTTTACTAACTCCCCACTTCCACTCTCGGATCACAACCTTCTCTCTTTCTCCATCAGGCACCCTAGCATCTCTCCTGACCCTCCTATCTATCGCACCTCTAGGAACCTCCAGTCTGTCCGCACTAAACAGTTTGCCGAAACTATTCAGTCCTCCCTATCGCCCATCTCTCGCCTCCCCTGCCCTAACCTGGCAGCCGAATACTACCACAGCACCCTCAGCCGTGCCCTGGATGAAGTGGCACCGCCCGTGACGCGAGCTGTCAAACGCAGACCACGGCAACCCTGGCTCACGTCCCAAACGCGCTTCATCCGGCGGTGCTCTAGGTGCGCCGAGCGGCTGTGGAGAAAGTCAAAGCTGCCAGCAGACTTCCTCCACTTCAAATTCATGCTTAAAATGTATAACCTAGCCCTTCACCATGCCAAACAAGTTTATTTCACCTCCCTTGTCTCCTCACTATCCCACAACCCCAAACAACTCTTTGAGACTTTTCACTCCCTCCTCAGCCCCAAGGAACAGGCCCCTGCGACAGACCTGACTGCTGGAGAACTAGCTGCCTATTTCAAAGAAAAAAATCGACCACATTCGAAAAGAAATCTCTGAAAGCTGCATGGTTAGCCCTGATCCCAGCTTCATCAGCACTGCACCCAGCACCTACTCTCTATCTACGCTAGAACCAATGACAGAGGAAGAAGTCTCCAGGCTCCTTTCCGCTGCCCGCCCTACCACCTGCGCCAGCGACCCTCTCCCCTCTCACCTCCTCCGCTCCCTTTCCCCAGCTCTCATTACTCACCTTACCACAATCTGCAACCTCTCCCTAACCTCTGGCACTTTTCCCTCCGCATTCAAACACTCCATTATATCCCTTCTGCTTAAAAAAACCAACCCTGGACCCGACTAATGCTGCTAACTACCGACCCGTCTCAAACCTCCCCTTTATCTCCAAATTACTGGAACGCCTGGTCTACTCCTGGCTTACTCGCTTTCTCTCTGACAACTCACTCCTCGACCCCCCCCAGTCTGGCTTCCGCTCTCTACACTCGACCGAAACTGCCCTTACAAAAGTAACAAATGACCTGATGACTGCAAAGTCGAGAGGTGATTACTCTCTACTAATCCTCCTTGACCTGTCTGCTGCATTTGACACTGTCAACCATAATCTCCTTCTCACTATGCTCCACTCTATTGGTCTAATGGACACTGCTCTCTCCTGGTTATCCTCCTACCCCTCTGACCGCTCTTTCAGTGTTTCCTTTGCTGGTTCTATCTCTGCTCCACTTCCTCTTGCTGTTGGGGTACCCCAGGGCTCGGTCCTTGGTCCCCTTCTTTTCTCTATCTATACTGCCCCAATTGGACAAACCATCCACAGATTTGGCCTCCAATACCATCTCTACGCTGATGACACCCAACTATACACCTCCTCTCGTGAGATCTCTGGACCATTCCTCCAAAATATCACCGACTGTCCGCTGTCTCTAACACTATGTCCTCCCTTTTTCTCAAACTAAACCTCTCTAAAACCGACCTCCCCTCAACATCTCCATTCCAGTGTCTGGCACCATCATAACCCCCAGACGGCATGCCCGATGCCTTGGGGTCACACTGGACTCTGACCTCTCCTTTGCCCCCCATATCCAATCTCTGGCCCAAACATGCCACATGCACCTCAGAAATATTGCTAAAATACGTCCGTTCCTAACCACGGACACGCTAAAGACGCTCGTGGTTGCGCTCATCCACTCCTGGCTTGACTACTGCAACTCGCTACTCATTGGCCTCCCCCGCACTAGACTCGCTCCACTCCAATCCATACTAAATGCAGCAGCTAGACTCATTTTTCTATCCAGTCATTATTCAGACGCCTCTGCATTATGCCAGTCGCTGCATTGGCTGCCCATCCACTGCAGAGCTAAATTTAAACTCCTCTACCTCACTCACAAAGCTCTGCATGGCGCTGCGCCACCATACATCGCCTCCCTACTGTCAGTACACCACCCAGCGCGCTCACTCCGATCCGCTAACACCCTCAGACTAAACGCCCCTGTAATACGAACCTCTCATGCTCGCCTACAGGACTTCACTACAGCAGCACCCATCCTCTGGAATGCTCTACCCGAAGGTGTCCGGACAATTCCCGATGCACGATATTTCAGACGTGCCTTAAAAACGCACCTCTTCAGGGAAGCATTCCAAATCTCCTGACCTAGTCCCTCGCCCCTCCCTATGGTGCTCCACCCTGTTTGCCTTCTGATAGATGATCTGTACATAAAATTTCCTATTGCCTGTGTTCCCCACCCCCTGCACCTCCTGTACCACCCTCAACCCATTTGTGTCTAACCCAATGTACCTTATATTGTAATTGTTGTATTGTTTTGCATTTATCCATGCCTGAAAGTGCAGTGGAATAAGTTGGCGCTATACAAATAAAGATTATTATTATTACAACATTTCATTGGTATCACCTGTTTTTATCTCCTTGAATACATCTCAAAAATCACACCTTATTTGCTTTTGCAGCTGCTCCCTGATATTGAGTACTGCTGCTTAACTTATAACCAGAATACCCAAGTCCTTCTGCCCAGTTTTATTGCATTTCTATATTGAGTAACTTGACCCCTGCAGCCAAAGTGCATCACTTTACACTAAACATTAACACTCCTCTGCAATGTTCTTGCCTATGCTGCCAGTTTATTCAGGTTTCTCTGTAATATTTTACACTCATGATGAGGTTTAAGTATCCTACAAACTTTTGTATCAGCAGCAAAAAAATAACACTTGACTTTCAATTCCATCCACAAGGTCATTAATAAAAAGATAAAAAAAGAATCAGCCTGGGGCTGGTTTCAGACGGGTGAAGTTCTTGCGCCAGATTTGTGCGTTACCAGACACATGCATTTGAACTCCATTCTTTTGAATGGGGTCATACATGAGCGATTTTCTTTCCCCTGCATTGCATCGCGACATGGGAAAAGAAAATTGTGCAATACCCATGTGTGGGTGTGCACTCACATCGCCCATTGTTTTCAATGGCGCCAGCAGCAACATCGCATCGTGTGCTAGGTGCACGGGAGGTCTCCCCATTGAAAACAATGGAAGACACTCCACCGCGATAGAGGATTGCTACTTCCCCGAATTATGCGAGATGGTTTTAATATAAAAACACCTTGCATCCGCGGAAGGAGGTGGTGGGGGGAAAGAATATCGGCTTGCTGGCGAGTGAGATCAGGCCAGGATTCATGTAAAGTTAGCCTTACACAGATCCTTGCATTTCCACAAGTGCTGACTTGAGCTTATTTTGAGTATGGGTGAAGCCGCACAGTCCGGTGCCCCCTTGGCTGAAACTCCACCCACCCGTGGTCGCCAGTGGCTATATGATTTGCTAGCAAGTTGTGCGGCCATTTACCACTGTGGTTTAGCTGCATATGAAGGATTTGTCCGCAGCCTATGTAAAATTTACAGTAGTTTTGTGTGTGTCAACTAGTTCTCAATTGCAAATATTCCCTAGTCCTGGCCTCGGAAGCTGTTGCGTTATATTGTATCAAATGCAAACTCTGCATAGATCACATCAGGCTCCCCACCAACATCCAGATTTGCCCTCATTTCCTTGTAGGACCCAAGCAGGTTTGTTAGGTCATAACATGTTTTCTGGTTATTACATTCTGCACTGCTGTATAGATGCCAAACTTACCCGACGGCAGGAACATGATTCCACCTTTTAACTAGTACACAGAATCCACTGTAGGAGAGCTACAAGAAGGAATCTTAGTCATGGATTATTAATAGCCCCCTCGGAACCTGCCGGACACAGCGACCATTTATTTCAGGCACAGGGTGGAGCACACAGAGGTCATCTTGACTTTTGTTCACTTAACCCATTCTGAAACACAATTGACGAGGCATGCCAGCAATCTGTTGAAGACTCCGGTTTCAGAATAGTAACAGGACTATTCTAATGTCAGTTCTAGATTTGTACAGGAACTCTTAGGTGTGAGCCCCTGCACAATGAAGGATTAGAATGGTTTATTACAATGTAAACGGACACACGGACATAAACACAATTGCGTGCACCTCAGTGCAACGTTTTAGCGCTATGAATGGGGCTTTTTCTGCGCGTATATCGTACTTTTTCTGCACGCTGGCCATGTCTATTTGTGCACAAATACTCTGAAATGGGCAATTCATTCCAGATGTGTTTTTTCCAGCGGAATTACGCAGCTTTTCATGCATCTGCATATCCACTATTGACTTCTATGGGGACCTTTAGGGTACAAATACACACAAATGCTCATGCAAAATACGTGCGTGTGAACAAACCCATCAAATTCAATGGGTTCTATTGACTGCATATTGTACGTGTAAATACGTCCATGGGAAGCAAGCCTTATTCTCTAGAATAGTAAGAGGCTCAGTTCCCACCAATGTTCCGTTATGGGGACGGGAAACTGAAAGGCTTGATTAGTCTCATGATGGAAAAAGATGGTGCCAGCCCGACCCCATTGACAGCAATTCGGTGTCCTTTTGGCTTTAGTGCTGCCGGTCAGCATTCTCCTGACACATTGTATGGTTTTGTCCAACACTGTGCTGGATCTACACTTGAGCCTCCAATGCTGATGTGAACATGGCCTACTAAAGATGAAGATTTGGTGTCTTGTACCTTCATGTTTCACTAATGAGAAGTTTGGTTGGTTTGCTAAACTTTAGCAAAACGTTGGTTCTGTCTGCATTAGTTTGAGCCAAAAGTTCACCAAAATCCTTAGGCCTCATGCCCATAGGCGGATTTGAATTGCGGAATCCGCGTAGACGATCCACAGTTCAAGTTGCCCATAGAAAAAGATGGACGTCCGCACTGGAATTAAAAGCATGCGAATTTGTTTGGCGGATCCCGCATGGACGACTTCCCCTGAAGTCAAATGAATTGCAGATGGGATGCAGATTCTGTGGAAAAGCAGATTTAAAAAAATAAATAAATAAAATTCTGTACTTCGCATGTCGCGCTGCCTGCCCACACAGGGTCCTCGGCAGGGTGGGATTCCGCAGGCAGAATCCGGCCCACCTGTGGACATGAAGCCCTAAACCCAGATGTAAAACACTGTCTTAAAGCCATAAAAGCCTCTCTAGGGCTAGCTTCACATGGGCAAGCGCAATATGGAGCGGTGAATCCCGCCCCATGTCGCGCTCCCCACCATGTGAATTCCCCAGGGATGTGAGGCAGTTTCATCTCAAAACAGCCTTGCATCACTTCAGGGACGCAAAGATCTCCCAGAACGGCTGTCACAGCTGCGCGGGAGGATCGCAGAGTTCTCCCATTGCCTTCAGTGGGGCCAGCACCACTGCAGCCGTTGGCTTCATTGAAATCAATGTCGCTGCAATTCAGGATCTTGCATCCAGGTAGAACATGCTGCAATTTTTTTCCTGCATCTTGGTGCCATGCAGGAAAACATCGCTCATGTGTATGACCCCATTTAAAAGAATGGGGTTCATATTTGTGCGAGATTTTCTCGGGCATGTGAAACCGGGATTTCAGGACTAGTGTTGAGTGATCTGAACCAGTAGAACCCAGTTTTGGGTCAAACTTTGCTAAAAGCTCAGTTCAGGTTTGTGTCAAACTGAACTTTTAGCCATGTTTGAAGCAAGACAGGGCTCTTCTGGTTCATATCACTCAACACTAGTCCTGATAATCAAATAACCAGACCAAGTATACATTCTGGGGCACTTGTAGGCCTGTATACTAAAAAAATACTGAAGAGAATTCAAAAGATTCCACAAAGCTTACAATGTAGAACATCCAAATACACGCAACACTTACTTAGGAAGGAAGCATCAAATGAGAATCTGAAGTATTTCAGAAAGGCATTTTATTCTGCAACACCAACAATACATCTCAGACATCACAATGGAGCATTTGTTTGACCAGCTTATATAATGTCATTTTCTGCAGTCACAATATTTGCCACAAGTGTTGCTCATAAATAGAAAAATAGAATCATCTGTACAAAGACAGTCACATTGTAGCCTGTTGCTATAAAGTTGGATATTCTTCCACTATACACAACAGATGTCTTATTACAAAACGAATATGTATAATTTTCCAGCCTACTGTAAGTGAAATTCCTCAAAAGGAATATCAAATATTTCCAACAGAGCATTCCTTTATCGTTACAGACGGCACACGTGTTCATATAATACCATACTACTTCTTAGAATACCATTTCCTGTACATTGTAGCAGGATTACCTAAACTTAAATGTGATGTAACATTGTAGTTTTAGATAGAGAGTTCCTATGGTTGAGTGAATTTGGGAACTCTGCCACCTAGTGGTTGGTAGAGAGAATACACTAAACAAGAACATGATTAAATTAGTTTGGATTTTTTTAGGACTGTCCTATAAAATGAAATTATAGGCTTAGAGTTTATAAACTGTACATAAAAAGTATTGCACTGCACAGACAACTGAACACGTTTGGAGGTCATTCTACAGCTCATATATACACTGAGCCTATAAAAATATATTTTTCCCTTTAAACTTTTATATAGATTTAGCATTAAACATGACTGTAAATAGAATTGTAGGTCAAGTTAACATTTACAATATCTGTATATAATAGCAAGTCACAGTAGATTATATTAATTTCTTTGTGGACATAAAACACTATTTAAAGGGGCATTCCCATCTTAGGGTTTCATGTCCAAGCTGGGAAACCAACGGCTGTTTCTCAACCACCTCGCCAGACATTGTCGAAACAGCCGAGGCAGCAACCGTACGCCATTTTTGTAATACGGGAGTTACAGAAACAGCATAGCGCACTGTGCTACACCATTTCCAGAACTCCCATTCACTTTAATGGTATTTACGGACACAGCTTAAGGATGCTGTATCTGTTAATGTAACACCCGGTGAGGTGGTTGGGGGAAAGCTGCGGGTTTCCCCAATCTTGGGAATACCCCTTCAATGTCAGAGTGAAACGTCTCTACAAAGTGATTAGTATTCATTACAGACAAGGGACACAAAGTAACTGAAGACTAATATTCACCCTTGATACATTGCCACGGATTGGTTTTGGGGTGTAAAGACACGAAGCACCCAGAAGCCATGTAACATGAGGCTTCATTGCGAATGGACGCGGTTTTCAAACACCTGTTAACATTCACATGTGTATTCTTTGGGAAGAAGAATTATAACATGCAAAACCCAATGGACATTAAACAAGAATTTGTAACCACACAGTTTTTGTGGAGATACCATGGTTTTCAGCTGTATCGCTATATGTCCTACACATCTACAATATTACTTGGTTTCTCTCACTGAGATCAATCATACTTTGCTCTACTGGCTAACAGTACCAAACCCCCTTTTTCGATTTTGCTATATGTCCTGACATGCTGTGGTATTTGCCAGTAATTGCTGTGCTGCATCAGTATCTGCAGTGATTTTGAGTTGCAAGTACAGGTGCAGCCAGTTATTAGCAGTAAACCATATACAGTTACCATGGCTTGGCCACAACGTGCATGGGCAGCCGTGGGCAGCTATTACCAGCAGCATTTCTGATTGCAGCTGGCCCCTCTAGTCCCTTTACCTGAGACATCCACGTGCCAGCTCCAATCACTATAGCGCCTCCTACATTTGCAGGGGGAGAAACACTGCTGTGTAATAGCAGTCTTAATCCCCATTCACATGGGTGTAGTTACGCACTTAATACAGAGAGGAACACTATAGATTTGCATTGGGGTACTCAGACTTCCATACTTGTGTGCGAGGAAAAAAAATAATAATAAATTGCAGCATGTCCTATTTTGGTTTGTACTACGGACCGAAATAGCCCAATTAAGTCAATTGGATCGCATTAAAAAATGCAACCAATACTCATGATAGGTGCATATTTACGCATGACGGCAACAGGGTCTTCTTGCATTTTGGCACACGTGAAAAACGCAAATGAATATCCATGCAAAAAACTCCGCAATACGCAGTTTATCCACGAAAACGCTGCATATTTTATTGACTAAGACTAAATCCTCCCATGTAAATAAGCCCTGAAGGCGATTCCACATGGGCAAAATTTTTCCGCTAGAATCTTGCGGTATATTCAGCATCCAAACTGCTAATGTGCGGATTTTGATGCAGAATGAAAATGACAGAATTCTGCATCAAAATCCACATTTAGTTATGCGGATGTTGGTGCGGAATTCTGCGACTCAAGGATTTTCAACCGGTTATAGTGTAAATACATTCAAGTGGAAGATCCGAACTGCAAGCCCATTTCTTGATAAAAACATGAAAACCAGCACCAGCCACCACCAGGACCCGTGAGGGGATAAGAAAACACACACTTGGTTAATTAAAAAGAATCTGACAATGAAAAAAACAAAACAAAAAACCACATACTACTACTATAACCAGCAGAAAACCCTGTAGTTGCCAATAATGTTTAATTCAAGTTAGGGCATTTTGGAAATGCTGAATATAAAAGTGACAATGTTCCAAAAGTAACTGACTTTTGAGATACTGGATACTTCTCAAATAATGAGAGATGAGTGAGCATACTCGCTAAGGACAATTACTCGATCGAGCATTGTCCTTAGCGAGTACCTGCCCGCTCGGAAGAAAAGGTTCGGCTGCCGGCGCGGGTGAGAGGTGAGTTGCGGCCATGAGCCATGATTAATTTTTCATGAAGAGGGTGCTTAATCAAAATGTGCTAATCAAATGTGCTACGTTTGTAGTGAATACACCTTAAAAAAAAAAAAAAGGTGGAAGGTGGTTTATAGTTTGATGGAACTATGAATAAGCCACAATTTTTTGCCATAAGCCAAAAACCTCACACGAACAGAAAAAAAATAAATAAAACACAGCCAATGTGAAGTATCATGTGGGATGCAAAAAGCTTCTCTATAGCAGGTCCTGGACAGCTTATAAAGAGGTAGAGGGAAAGTGAACACAGCAAAGAGGAGGGGAAAGGTTTGCTAGAGACGACCTGGGAGTAAGACAACCCTAAAAGCTAAACAGGTGGTATCCTTAAAGGCTCTGTGCACTTTCGCACTCTCTCAATGTGTTTTTGTAATTGGTTTTCATTAAGAATTTTATGATTGATTGCTATGCTTGTATTGCGTTCCAAGGCGCTGCAGACTTGAGGACTGAGATTCTAGCAAATTCTGTCAAAGTAAACAGGCAGTTCCTCGCCTAGCCTGCTTCCCTGTTGTGGACATGCATTCACTGCCTTTTCATAGAGCTATTACAGATGGCTGTATAACAGTACAAGGGGATGGTGGAGAAGATCAAGAGGACAGAGCAGAGAAAGCTACTATTACAGAGGGCTGTAAAATTTACTCTGGGTAAATTCTGTGCTGTTAGCAGTAAAAGGGAAACAGACCAGTAGCTACATAGAGAAAGAATGAGTTAGATGGAGATAGCTGTGTAGTATTGAGTGGGTGTGGTTATGGTACACAGCCTCTGAAAAAGGAGAGGTGAGGGAGAGCCAAGCTCATATGCATTAATGAGAGGGACCAGCTCATCAGTACTGGGAATGCCATGCAGCCCGGAACTTGAATGTAGGAGAGCCTGCAAGTATGAGGCTTTCTAAATGCTTGTGAAAGAAAATTCTATGAAAAGAAAATTAGATGTGCATTATTTTGGCAGGGCCTTAGAAAGGTGTGTATTAATTTTTCTTCCACAAAGATTTCCATAGCCTTTAATCTAATATCGAATGTGTTACAAACAAACAAAAAAATAGTCCTTCAATATGCCCCATAAATGAACAGTTTTGCAAAAGTGAATGACGAAAACTGCAGTCATATTATTCAGAATCAGTAAAAAGATAATGAATTTGCTTTCATCTCTGTAAATATGCTTATTACCCCTTCTACTTTTAACATTTTTTAAGTGAGGTTACATGGAATGAATAAAATGGTATGCAAAACGTTTGGCAAATGCACTGGAAAGATAAATTGTACTTTGCAGCTTAGTCTGTGATTAGCACTAACACCTTCTAATTCCACTCATATATACAGAATGTAGATCTTCATAAACAATGGGTGCGCCTCGTGGATGAGAACAGCTATAGCAGAGCTGGAGTGGCTGAATACACTATTACAGTTCTACTGATCTAAATAAATAATCCTATACTGGAGTCAAATAGGCTTTGCAGCAATAAATCCTAGTGTTTCCAGTTCCACAAGCAGAGCCTTATTTCAGGAGGTCACGTGAAGATGAGACTTTTATGCTCCGGGACACCATACTTTCCCTTGTTCTCCTCAAATAAATCCTGAAGAGCTTTTAGATACTTCTGATGCAGCTCTTCAATGTCTTCTTGTGTGGGATTTGAGGTCTGCACCACCGGGATGGGTTTACCCACTGTGAGACAAATAAAATTTATATTACCTATTAAGGTTAACAAACAAACCATATCAAGAGAGACCGTGTACAGAATGAAGAATTACACATTGACAAATTAAAGGGGTATTCCGGGATTTAATTTTTTCTAGTGATGAAAAACAGGTCATGAATAGCTGATCGGCAGGGATCTCCCGCTTAGGATCCCCAGTGCCGCTGCAGTCAACACAGGAAGCAGAAAGCACGGACCATAGTGCAGTGGCCTAGATTGGTATTGCGGGAGGAGCCAATATTGAATTCAATGGGATCTGCACTGTAGGTTTAACCCGGGCTGCTAGTTGATGGTCAAGGCTTTCTGCCCTTACCACAGTAACATTGGCCTGGGAAATCGGCTGATCATCAGGGAGCCTCAACGATCATCTATTCGTGACTATTAGTTTTTTTTTGCAGCGCAACATGCACATATTTGCTGCACAGGAGCACACATCAAATACGCAATGACATGCATACTCGCTGCGTGCCGACGATCCCTATACACTGTCTTGGCATGCATTTCCCGAATATGCACAAAGAGACAGTGCATGCAGTGATCTTTTTTGCGTGTTGTGTGAGGCACGATTGAAAGTGAATGCACGATCGGTACCACTTATTAAGCGTGCAAAACCCGCACACATAATACACTGTAGCATATGCTAAGGTGACAGAGCCCCAATATAGAGCACCACCACACTATGAATGAAAAGTTACACAACTTATTTTGGTTTTAATTTCTGATCATTTTCAAAACATGTTCTAACAGCCCGTGAATAAGGGTTGTTTCACATTGGCGTTTGGACCTCCGGTCGGAGGTTCTACTACAGATCTGACACAATATACAAGAAAAAAAAAAAAAGGGCTGCATGCAGCACTTATTCCAGTTAAAAGCCGGGCAGCTGAGCAGAAACTGAACAGACCCCATTATAGAAAAGGGGTCTGTCCGGTTCCATCCTAAGATGGAGCTGTTCGGTCACGGAGAGTCCCGTTCAGGAAAACGGAATCCCCGCCACATATGTGAAAGCATCCTGAGAATACTTGTTTACATACAGAAATTTCAAACTCCATACATTACTAGTTCCTCACTCAACGGCTCGGACTCCAGACTGATACACTGTTGCCAACTACAGGAGGGCTTGTTCTGTGGATGTGCATGTGTTTACTCTGACTGGATACAATTGGTAGTAGGACTAGGTATGTACTCGGTCTGCAGCCTCTGACTAAGAACAGTAGGTGTATTTCATGGAGGGAACAAATCTGTAAAAACGCTGAAGAATTTTTTTTGTAGAATCCATTTGGCGGATTTGCCAAAATACAGAAAGAGTGCTTTATGTTAATTTTTTTTTTCTCTTTTGTTCATACAGGTCAGGTTTTTTTTTTGTAAAACAGAGGAAATAGTGAAAAATATGGTATATATATAAAAAGAAAAAACGGCAACTTTTGCTTTATACAACAATTAACTTTTATCTACTGTATATAAACCAGAAAACCTTGACTAGACACGCTGTAAGCTCATCATTCTCCAAGGCACCAAGTCCACACATATAGTATAATTTCTCAATACATAAAAATAGCTGCCCAAGGTCTTCACAGAAAAGGATTGTCAGGATGACAAATGGCGTCCCATGACCACAAGTAACACTTAGTACATTTGGGATGGCGAGAAAGAATGTGTTTGCTGTTGACTACCAGACACACACACCGTATATTACCTTCTGCTTTTTTTTACTCCGTTTTCATAGCTGCAAATTTTGATTCAGGGATACAGAAGAAAATAAAGGCTTTGTAAAATGGATTTATCCATTTCTAGAGCCATTTATATAGCTGACAGTTCTACATAAAATGAGACAATGTAAAGTCTTATAAAATTATACATGTATTCCAATTTATTATATAGCAGCCATGCTGTTCAGCCTTTCCACAAATTCAGGTTGCATCTAGTCAAGGTTTTCCGATCACCTGTTCAGGAATATGTTGCAAGTTTCTAGGTCATTCGAATTAAAATAGTGCTGGAAATTAGAACAGGTTTTAAAAACCTATTCTATGAATTCATCGTTCACCTACCCACTGTGTGAATGGGCTTTCTGAAAGGCACTAATCCAAAGCTATACTGGAAGATCCCACGTGCATGGAAGAGGGGTACAGCAAAGCCCAGTATTTTCTGAAGGTTCTCTTGGACTCTTCGCAGCAGAGACCCTTTTGGGTTGGACACCTGGAGGAACAACTCATTCTCTCCAAAGGAGAACACTGGCACCAAATGGGCACTGAAAAGAAAAGCAGCAGTTAGGGCATATAAAACACCTGGTCAATAAGGGGCCGCTCACATTAGGATTTTACCATTCGTCAAGCCAATATGTTTCAATACAGGAAAAGGTTAAAAATGATATTTTTACGGTGCAACTGTGCAAACAAAATATGCACTTGTACAATAACCCATAGAAACTACACAGGCCTTAGATAGCAGCAGGGAAGCCGGCACCGTTGGAATGGCAGCTGGGAAAAATAAAATCAGGTGAGGTGAATATGGACACAAACTTGTGGTGGCTGGATAGCCACATCAGCTTCATACCTGTTCAGGGGATTTGTAGCTCTGTATTAGAGAAACAGAGTATTGACCTCTTAACCCCTTAAAGGACCAGACACTAAGAATTTTACCCATGTAGTGGTTTTACAGCACATTGTTTTTCCTTCAGCTACTAAAATTATTTTTGCAGTTTTTTTTTCCTGTGACATATAGGGATATTTTTTTAATAACTTTTTTTCTCACGGTTAAGTTTTATTGGGGATAATAAAGAAAACAAAAAAGAAACGTATATTCCGGCATATCAGACGACCTTTTAACCCCAAAAATCTCCTCTGCGGTCGGGGGTCGTCTTATACGCCGGCTATACAAAAGCTAAAAAAACAAGATCAGTACTCACCTTCCCCGGCATTCTGCAGCACTGCTGCAGGCTGTCGCTCCCTCCTTGTCCCCGACAGAGCAATTGTAGTAGGACGCCGCGTGTGTTAGCTAATCACAGCATTAGCTTTCTGGAGGTGGGGATTTCAAGCACCGCATCCAGAAAGCAATGCTCTGTCGGGGGCAAGGAGGGAGCGACAGCCTGCAGCAGCGCCGCAGAACGCCGGGGAAGTTGAGTACTGCCTTTTTTTTTTTTTTTTTTTTTTTAACACCGTATTCCAGGCGTATAAGGCGACAGTGGGGGGGGGGGGGGTCGTCTTATACGCCCCGTCGCCTTATACGCTGGAATATACGGTAAATAAAAAGTATAAATGTTAAGAAAAAAAAAAATTATATATTGTAAGTATATTTATGCTAAAATATAGTATGGGAGAATAGGTTCCTCATTTTCTTCCAGACATTTTGATATACAATATGTATCGTTTTTGATTTCATGGCACATACGATGACTGTTTTGGTTGACGCTGCAGAATAAGTTGGCGCTATACAAATAAATTATTTCTGCTTTGGGTCATTTTCTTTTTTTATCTATGTTTTTAATTTTATTCTATAGTTTTGTATAGAATTTTTAAACTTTTTTGTAACTATTTTTTTTTCTTACCATCTATGTCCCCTATGGGGGTTATTCACATTGCCTTTTTTTTCTCATTTCACACTTTTCCACTATAGCTGGAGCATTCAAAGGAGATACAGGTGCGGTACATACTACAGACATATGTTTCTGTAATCCACACTACACATTTTTATTCTTAAACCATTTTGTTACCTACAGTTCGAGCCCCCCTCCCCACGTTCCTGTTCTTTGGGTTCGAAGGAGAACTAGTTTTTCTCATTGTACATGCATGTGGAAGATTAGTATCCATCACTCATCATGGACACCAGAACCTACCCTCTCTTCATCGCCACTTTGATGAATCCTTTCCTCTTCAGGATATTGAGCGTCAGGTTCCCAGGGTGGGCCTCCAATGATTCTTCAGCCCCCCCTATTACTATAATGGAAGCATTTCCTCCATCCTCTCTGCTTAGTACATGTGTCACACTCTTCTTGGATGCAGACACAAGACCTGGAAACAATAAAGGGTTGTGCATTAATAAAGACGAGGTACCTGCAAGCTATCCAGGAGATCATTGGCCTTATAGAGATGTGTTCATTTAGATTATAGTTTGCCCATTTTAGCCAACCACCACCTGAGGTTTCTATGTCAGACATTCACAAATAGGAAGGAGAGTATCATAAGCCGCCAATTAAACAATCTGTATATTTAATGCAGGAGGAGGAAGAGGAAACTGGAATAACCAGGGCAATCACATGTAAATGCAAGCCCAATGTTTTGCAAGTTGTACTAATAAACTGGCATTGTCTCAAAATGCGCTTTACTAGCAGTAATGCCATGTGTTACTTTAGGTAGGTCATCAATGGTAAAAGTTCCAGAATGCCCCTTTAAGGCCGTTTTCACATTAGTGTCGGAACTTCTGGCCAGAGGCAGCACTTTTTCTTCCGCTCAAAAGCCAGGTGGAAAGTGGACCATTATAGTCAATAGAACCCGTCCGGCACTGTTCGGTGCCATCCACAGACTGAGCTGGTCAGCCATGGGAATTCCCTTTTCCTGCTCCCCAAATGGAGCAGGAAAGTGGATCCCCCGCCACAGATGTGAAACCACCATATGACATCATTTTCAACTTACCAACACACATTATATACTCCCGAAAGAAGGGGCATTGGAACCAGAAGGGGAGAATGTGCAGATAAGGGGTCAAGCCTGGAAAAAGCTCCTTAAATCCTGTGTAGTTGGTGCAGAAGTTTCCAAAGGCCCCAGCAACAAGAACACCGTGCGGATGGAAGCCCAGGAGATAGTTGTGCTGGGGATCTAAGTCAGCTGTCTTGATTATCTGGAAAAATAGGACACCAGGAACCATTTAGTAAATAGCAATGACATAAGCACAAGTCAGTCCCAGACAGAGAAGTTCTGTATGTCAGTAGCTTCATGTGAAAAACTGCCCTCTCTTCTTGAAGTAGCACACCAATGGCCTCCATGTGCGTCAGTATAAGTGAATGGAGGACATGTAACTTGTGCAACTCTTCCCCATTTACCTCTTTTAGAAGGCAAATGAACCCGCTTGCAACTTTAAGCAGATGTAAGTCTAATTAGTCCAGGCCCTATAGGCCAGTTTCACACGAGCGCAATACGGGCAAATTAACGCACTTAATTTATGCCCACAAATTTGAGTCTGATGGCCTAACAGAATCATAGATACATGAGCACATTGAAGACATGTCCTAGTTAAACCGCTGTTCTAATGACCAACACCATCACTCATAGATTTATGCTGTCTGCTTAGGTAATTAGACCAACTTTCAAGCTAGAACTTCTGTCCGTAGTACGTTTTTTGAAACTGGTCAGAGTGTTGTCAGGAGCAACTATCACCTATTCACTAGATAGGCAACAAACTGCTAGATCAGCAAGATCTGACCGCCGGAAATCGAGTGCCAGGGCTTATGCTTGACCATCACTCCATTCAACTCACGCACTGGAGGACTCATTGTGACCATTACATGCAATACATTTAAGTAGGCTCTAGATTAGATAATTAATGACTGCTATACATGGGGATCAGTATGCAAAGAAGTTTTATCCATTTATTCCCTTTACTAAAGTTACCTTTATTGGAAAATAATCCTTGAAGTATCTCCACACTGTCCAGTTTCGTACCCACTGCCACCTGCGTCCTCCATTCTGTGGCGTCTCCCAGTCAAGGTACAGCCACAGCACATACAATGCCACCAGGAGCCAAAATCTTGCAAGAACCAACAGGATGAACAGTCCAACACAGCATTGTGCTACAGAAAGAAGTGAGGAGAAGAGTGGATCAGGACCCCCCAAAGCTTTTAAAGCCACGTATACATCTATTGTCCAAATGCATTTACAATTAAAAGCGGTCTGGCAATTTAATTTCTTTTCAAATGCTTAAAATAAAATAGTAACACTCATCTTACCCAATTGATGCAGCTTCCAATCTGATGCTTCCTGTGCTCCCCTGCCGGTCTCTGTACTTGCTGTTTCGTGGTTCTTGTTGGCACGGACATATGACTGCTGCAGCCAATCAGTGGTAGCAAATTGCCACAGTGGTCAATGATTGGCCACAGCAGTCACATGTCCGTGTCAAAAGGAGGATCCCAGGAAGTGTTAGATTGGGTGCAGTAGTAAAGCAGAGACATAATAAATCAAGCTAGTAGTGGCAGACAATTATCACTGAACTCGGAAAAGCATCCTGGAGTTTTCAGGGTACTAGGAAACCCCAAGTGTTTCCTTATGATGTATGGCTCACCTTGCATTACAATCATGTAGTACGCAAGCAGATAATCCACAGAGTATTAGACGAGCAGAGTCTCATTTCAATGAGCAAGTAACGTTGCCATTAACTTTTTGGCTCCCGTGCAGCCCGGTTATACAGAGAGATACATCATTAGAATCAGTCAGTCCCCGTATAAGCGGATGAGAATGACTGAACTATTACTATTTAAACAAAATGATAAGCAAATGAGCCAACAATGATTTTTTTGCCTGCATAAAACAATTCTCGTTTGCTCGTATTTAGAGCGGACAATTATTGTTCGCTTTTGCTTGTTTGAATTTTCTTAATTTTTTTTTTTTTTTTTAACAATAATCCAAAGTCTAAAAGCCTCTTTAGCTCTTATTCTTTTTTTTTTCCTCCACTGTTATCTCTTCACTCTACCACTAATATAATGGCTCCTTCACACTGGCTAGAGCGATATCGGGCTGTGAATCACGGCCTGATATCACCCTCGCAAGCCTTCTGAAAACCCCGGGATGCGAGGCGTATTCACATGGAAACAGCCTTGCATCCCTGCCGCGGCTGTCACAGCTGCTGCAGGGGATTGCGATGGTCTCCCATGCTGTAATTTTTTTTTCATGCAGCATCGCAGGAGTGAAAGCGTCGCAAATGAGAACGAAACCACTGAAAATAATCGGTTTCATAATTGTGCGTTTTCACTCACTCGCACTGCGCAATTTTATCACCAGTGAGGAGCCCCAAGAGTCCTTTTACACGGGGTGAGAAATCATTGGAACAAGCGAAAGATGACAGTTATTTGCTTTAAAATGTCATCAGTTCACATGCGCAGACGATCCTTTACATTTTTTCGTAATTGGCTCGATAGTTGGTCGTCCAGGAACCTAGGTCAGTGAATGGGAACGACTGAAGGATCGCTTTTTACATGGAGTGACTGAATGAGGATTTCAATGCTGCATAAAGTGAACAAATTATCAGTCCTCATTCAATCATTGATGTGTTTACAACGAACAATCATTCATTTTCGCATGTTCTTTTTTGAACATTTTTGTGTAAAAAGGCCCAAACAATAGGAGAGAGTTTATTTAAAGTGGTACATGGGAATGTAGAATTGCTGCCCATAGCAAGAAAGTTCCATCCTTAAAAGTTTTCCAAAAGGCCCATGTACAAGAAATAGAGATGTAATGGATTAACAGAGGTTACTCCATGCAATGTAATAGGAAGGAACATTTCACAAGCTGCTTATCACTAGCACAAATGTGGAGACTGTAAATACCAGAAGCAAAGAGGTTTTCCAACAGTCTACAGAATTCTGCAACTTTTACACCCAACAAGAACTGCACAATTCTATTTTGCACAAGCTGGTGATGTCATCATTGAGAATCCTTCACTTCTTGTTCAGGGTTCACATTCCTACGTCACCACTGAATGAGAAGTGTTTAAACGGAACGACGAGTGAATGAGCCAACGATGATTTTAGTCCTGCAAAGATTGAAAAACGGGAAGCCAATGATTGTTTGCCATTGGCTCACATTTAGAATGAAAGTTCACTTTGTTCATTTGAACAATAGTCATTCAGTCTAAAAAGGTTGTTCTACATGTTGAATACATTAATCTTACCACTCAGTAAAAGTTAAAAAAAATAAATAAAATATTCAAACACTTAGTCCCAATACCCCACATTAGCATACAAGCAAGCAGGAACATCACACAAGAGTGGTAGCTGCTATGGGGCCCATGAAGGAAAAGAGGTCAAATCATGATGCCTCATCCTCCTCCATATATAATGTGAACCTACACAAGGCCATTGCTCCAAAAAGGGACCTCCACTTTACCAATAAGGGAAGCAAAAAGAAGCGTAGAGGGGCCACACGTCCACAAGGATCAGACTTTTTTTTTATGGGGATGGCATTCTAAAACACTAGGATGGGGCCCCATTTTTCTCTAGATATATGGGACCTGCCCTCCTCTACTCATATACACCCGTTTCTAGTAGAGTAGTTCTAGCTGTTGAGCAAGCAAAAAAATGAAGAGTCATGAAGTAGTTCTAGGGGTTGTTCCAGAATTTCAAGTTATGCCCAATCCACAACTGAACAATTTATCTGCCTGTATAAACAGGCTCCATGAGCAAATGATAAATCGTTGTGTGTAAAAGCACCCCAACGCTCCTTTTACACCTAATGAGGAACTCATGATTCTTGTTTGCCTGAGCGAACAAGCTGGCGATATTATCATCTTGTTCGTGCAGCCTGTTTAGACAGGCAGATCATCACTGGGAATCATGAACTTCTCGTTCAGCGTTTTACATTCCTATGTGAAAGGCTGAACAATTGGTGTTTAAACCCGACGAGAAGCCAACAATGATTTTTATGCCGGCTGAAACCGAACGGGAAGGGAATGATCCTTGCGAGACATGGTTCACGTTTAAACTGAACCATTATCGGTCACGTGATTGTGGAGCAATAAATAATCGTTCCACCTAAATGCACCTTTGGGCTTCAGAAAGCTAGATGAAGAAACTCGAGTTTGATTCCAAAAAGACACAGACCAGATTGTAGCCTATTTATAACTTGAGCGACGGTAGCTTTGAATGTGGGATAAAGGTGAGGCAGGAGAGTAACCTTGTGTTATAAAGTCACACGATAGGAGTAATTGCCAGAAAGAGAGCAATTGCTGCGTGACTTGTTTCTAAGGGGTGGGTCACAAATACATGACAAACAACAACACCCCAACTATTTTCCACCATGCTTAACTGAAGTGTAGTGGCCCAGTACACGCTTTCCTGGCCCACTCCATAATGTCATAGATGTACGTCTTATGTTGATGCACTACGCAAAACTGTCTTGTTATTCTGTTAAGTGTATTGCACAGCTGCAGCATGTGATGGGTTAATGTCTGCAAAGTATGAGTTGAGTGAGAGAGGTTATAAATGTGAGTGTTTGAGAGCGGGAAGAGGTCCATGCCTTCTGGTTCCTGTCAAAGAGTACCGGCTACATAGGGGCACCTTTAGCGTAGTGAAGAATGGAGGAGAGGAGAGATTTCCCAGAGTGCGTCTTTAAGAAATGACAATGAAGTGATCCTCCCCGAAAAGAGAAAGTAGGTGAGCAGTGAGCAAGTGCAGTCTTTCAAGGCCTTGTGCAAAGGTACTCAATTGTTTGTTTCGCGCCCGCGAGTCCTGAAGTCTGGGACCACCCGGTGGAGGTACTATACAGTCATTGTTCACACTCAAGCGCCCTGAGGTCTGGGTACCACTGAGTGGAGGTACTCTAGTTTCTCTCATCCTGCACTTTTCAAGCCTGTCATTTGTGCCTTGTATCGCTATAGTTATTCTTCAAGTAAAAGTTATTCCAGGCCCTGACCGTTTCCGGGGACCTGAGGTACTATACAACCGTTTGTGGCGCATTTATTTCTCCGCTGATGTTTATGCCGAGGGATACCGGAATGGTAGCGTCACCCAAGACGACCACGACCCGTTCCCCAGTTTATTGGGCATCCCCATGCCAGAGGTGTCCAGAAGAGACCCAGCACTGTCCTGGTCTTGGCTGCGTGCATCCCTCCGGTAGGGAGCGTGGTAAGCTCCCCCATGACAAGCCAGCATCTAGCCCTTCCAGCATCTCAACGTATGCCATGTCTGGGGGTCACCCTACAGGGTGCTGCAGAAGCTCTATCTATACCTTGCCTTTTGTGACTTCCAAGATCTCAAATTTAGACTCCATACATACAAAGAAAAGTTTGTTTATATATATAATATCTTACTACACTTCAAGCAATATAAAAAAAAGAGAATAAGGTAAATCAAACAATCTCTGCACAGTGGTAAAAAGTTCTGATTTCATAACTCAGATTAAAAAGGCTTGCCCAGGATTTGGGGGATTTTTCCATTTGATGACCTATCCTCAGGACAGGTCATGTAGAGGTGGTTGGTGGGGGTCTGCCACTCAGGATGCCCACTAATCAGCTGACTCTCAGAGCACCGGAAGCAGATTGTGCCATCTGTACTGCAGGCGCAGTTCCTATTAAATGCATGGGGAGCTGTGCCTGCACTACCAAATTGACCTGCTTCAGTGCAGATGATGCAGTCTGCTTCCTGCGCTAAGGAACAGGTCATCCATAAAGGGGAAAAAAAGAAACTTACAAAATACTGGACAACACCTTAATGTCAATTAAGGTGCAACCCCTCTAATTGCCTATCCACAGGATAGGTTACAAAAGTCAGATTAGTGGAGGTATCACAGCTGAGCCCCCCACTTATCCCAAGACTGGGGGTTCTATATCCCTCTGTCCTCCTCACTGTACCCCTTGAAGTGAGGAGACTGAAAGGAGCAGTGGTCGCACATGTGCGTATTGCTATAACTTCAATATAGCTGATGGAAATAGCTAACTACAAGCGCTCTACTCCTCAGAAGAGATGCTGAGCAGTTTCAGTAAGACTGTCGCTCTCTTATCTTTTGCTTAACATTTCTTCTGAGTAGCGGAGAAGATGCTGGAGCTTTAGAGGCAGACGCTCACCACACCAGGGATCCCTCCACATACCCATTGGAGCCCAGAGAAAGACAAGGCAGAGCAGGTGTGACCACCTTACTGAGGTGGATCCAACAGAACCAGTAGGTGGCGCTATTCTAATATCAGTCTTCCACTACAAAAACTAAAAAGTTTAGAAATGTAAATACAAAAGACAAAAACAAAACAACAGTGTTTAACTATGGTCTGGAGTTAATTAGAACATTTTTGTGGTACAACGCCTTCAAATCAAGGCCACCTTGTCTCTATGCTGCCATGACAATATCGCTGTAAATCCTGAACATTACTGAGAGATGATCCCCGCTGAACATGTGATTTGTTGAGAGGCTCTACATACAGAAGAATGAAACAGCACCCCAGGTAAATATGCCAATGATTTTATTCCAAATGACTTAAAGCCACTAGGAAACAGACTAATTTGTATAGGGATGTTTCAGATAAAAACATCCTTCATCAGTGAAGCCATGTATGACCGCGGGTGCCACACAAAGGACTTCACCTGCTCCTTACCTAACGAAGGGTATTTTTATCTAAAATGGTGCATACACAATGGTAATTTTAGATGAGGCGGTTTACGTTTGAATGAACGGGTGATGTCACCGCTTATTCGTTAACGGGCTCGTGCAGCCTGGTCATACAGGCAGGTACATCGCTAGCTCATTCAGTCCCTCATTTAGTGGATGAGAGTGACTCAACAATTACTGTTTAATCGCTGTTGTCCTATCTGTTGGCCACAATCAGCCGCCAGCTCCCATAGAAGCCTATGGGAGTTGCAGGCAAGGAGAGTGGGAGGGAGCCGCAGGAGAGGCGAGCGCCGCACTGGTCCCTACACGGGCTCGGGTCGGGTCCCGCTGCGAGGATCCGACCTGGCCGTCTGCAGGTGACCTAACTCCCACCTCCCTCCCCTTTGCTTCTATACATGTTTTATGGGAAAGTGGTCAACCCAATTGGAACCTGCACCTACATACCCCATGCTGAGAGTTGTGTGGCCAGAATACATATATAGTTCTCCTTACTGAAAGGCCTTTTAAGGTGACTTGCATAGCATACTGACTTGTTAGCGCAGGTCCTAGGATCCATGGTCTATAATAATGCACAGTATATAGGTATACATGAATGTTTATATACAATTTGCTAATGTTCTTACCCAGCAGTAAAAATGAGAAAACCCACTGTAATACAGCTAATGTCTGTATCCGCCTGACCAATGGGATGTTCAGAGGCGCAAACTCCACTTTCATCCTGAAGGGACTAAAGTTTGCTCTGTAAAGAGAAAAAAAGAATACGAAGGATTATACTGTTGCCAATATGAGAAAGGTTTGTATGTTCCCAGCTTGTGATCGGTGCCTGCTCAGCCTCAATGCTGCCCCATCAGCGGAAGGCAAATGCAAAAACAGCCAAACTGGATACATTTTTACACCAACAGCATAAACAAAACCTCAAAATATATGTAAAACCATCCCAAAGATGCCTCATCTTACATGTGCCAACTATAAACCCAGTGTAATCAGCGCACTTATATTATGTCCACTGTCTACCATTCAATTCAATTAGAAATGCCCCCCCCCCCCCCACACACGGAAATGTAATTAAAATTATAGACCTGTGTTGCAAAAAAACGTATTTACGCATGCAAATTTAGGAAATAGAACTCGGGTTCATTCACAAGCATGTAGTGCATGCGTGCAATGGATTAATGGATTCCACTCTGGCTGCCTGCAACCAGCACTAGGGGCAGCTAAGAATGTTACTGCATGAAGTTATAACTATGGGAGTTGCAGGTCGGGGGTTAGGGGTGCTTTTAGATGGAACAATTATCATTCAAATGGGCGAAGTGAATGATAGTCGTTCAGTCTAAACGATTCTCGGTTGAACGAGCCAACGATGCATTAGTGGGTTGGTAAACAGGTGAGAGCGGAGATATATGATGTATAGCACTGTAGGTGCGGATTTACATCTAAAATCTGCTGCTGATCCACATCTTCAGGTGTAGGGGTGAAGCGCGCTGCGGGTCAAAATTCACACCAAATACCAGTATAGCGCCTGCCAGAGCGCAGTCTTCCTCCACTTTTTTTGCATGCTGCAGCCAATAACGGAGCTCAGCGATCCAACGCTGCAGCAGCCTGTTAATGTGACGTCAGAGGGAAGACCGGGAGCAGCGGCGCAGGACACAGCGGAAACGGCGAATATAGGCTGGTTTAATATGTTTGTGCATGGAGAACCAGGTTTAGAAAAATCTAAGCACTTGGACAACCCCTTTCGGGGGACATTCACAGATACAGGTGTATGTCAGTATGTGAATCAGCAGCATGTTCGCAGAATGAATGCCTTGCGGTTTCCTATGAGAAGTCTTTTTACATGTAGAAATATGCAGCATATTTACGTGTGTAATAAAAAAAAAATAAATTAAGGATTTTGTGTGTAATTCTGCAGGTTTCCTGTGTATTTACGAACACCCACATGTTATTACATGACATGCTGCATTTTTTTTCCTCACGTGACTGAAAGTAATAGGAAAAAAAAAAAAACAGCCATGAATGAAGTCATTGAAATCCGGCTGGGCTCACACAGGCGGGAGGTCATTTCAGCCGGGCAAACAACTGCGTTTGTGCGAGACCATTTCTCCTGCGTATGTTGTCCGTTGCCACATGTTTGCATGCATAAATGTCGTGTGTTTGCGCACTGAATGACACAGATTTAGTGCTTATATGCGCAGTGAATATCAGGTTTCTGATTTCAACGAGTTCTTGCGGTGCGCAAAGTGTGCGCAGGATGGGTCATGTCGGATCATTTTTCACACGATCGCCCATTGTATGAAAAAAATAAATACGCTCATGTGACTAAATCTATTGAAATCAATGTGTTCTACTGCCCACGTGTTACCTGCGCACAATTTGCACATGTAATATGCTTTTGTGAATGAGCCCTAAGGGTGCAGAAACAAAATTGCGCACGTAACCAAATGGGCCTTAAGACATAAATCACAACCAACCACTGTTTTCATGGCGCTACTGATACTGTTCTAAAGCAGATACAGACAGTGCTAACAAAACTAGGGTTATATGAAGACATGAAAATCATGGCTGCGCTGCCACTTTAAATTGGTCCCTATGGAATGAAAAAAAAAAAAATTTCAATGACTTGCAACTGTTACAAAAGTACTAAAATCATATTACTGCAGTCACACATTTTAGTGATGGTCTCACGCCTCCTTTACATGGGGACCTACGCGCACAAAAAAGTACGCACTTTAAAAAAATTATTAAAAAAAAATAAAAATCTATTACATACTACACATATCACACTTAAAATAATAGGACACACGTGACTGAGATCCCGCAACTAAAGTTCCTTGCTGCGTGAAAAGACAGTACCTGACCCATGTTTGTTGCACAAGGCGCAGGATTTTCTATAGACTCCTATGGGAGCTGGATAACACGTACCCCGCAGCTCCAGATTGTGTGAAAGGGCAATTTCACTGCTAATTAAGCTTGGGACTTATGCAGCGTTTAGATGGAACAATCATTCAGAAAATTGTTCAAATGAGCGAATCGTTCAGTTTAAATGCAGGTAAGGAACTAACGAGAATTGTACGGTTCTTGCTTGTCATTCAGTTTCAGCCGTCGTTCACTTGTTGGGCAGTTTAAAACACGATCGGTCAAAGTTTCACAGGAATTAGAGCACGCGATGACATCATCGGCTCGTTCAAAGGAGAATCGTGAGCCCCTTGTTCTGTCTGAAAGCGCCATTAGAATAAAGCAATTAGTTTTAAAAAAAATGTAAGTTTATCAGGCAATATAAATTAGGGTACATTTAATAGATACCCTGAGGGTGGAGATAAGACAAGGAGAGAGGGTAAAACAAGCCTGCCAGCTTAGAGACTGGCAGGGACCGGAGCAATAAACAGCGCAGAGAATCCGGGGAAAACAGGATTTTTCTAGATAATTTCTAGACAATTAGTCACAGAAGAAAAATTCTGGCAGAATGCAAGGTTTGCATAGTGGAAAACAACGACCCGTTTTGCATGGATGGACTACAGAGCTGTTGGAGTCCTACAGGTTGCTAAGGTCAGTAACATCCCATAAGAGGGTGCTGGGAGTCATTGCTGCACATGGCAGTCACTCACCTCCTCTGTGTGTCCTCCTCTACTAGTGACTTGCTGCACTTCCTTGCATGGGTGGGATATACTAGCAGTAGTGAGCCTGTTGTGTGGAGCTGACATTAGACACCAGGGGAGGTGCTGAGAGTTTGACTCCCAGCTGATGCCTATCTTAACCCCTCCCGCACCAGAGCTAGCTCATAGTATTGCACCATCTATGCTGTTACTCCGTGTCAGGACAAAATATAAAACAATGGTCGCTGCTTCCAACCTACATACTGCAGTCCCTTTTAGTTTTCTGGGAAATTGTCCTGTTATAACTATACTGGGCTGTTCCAAAAAGATCCACTCAAGCAGTATAGTTCACGACGGCAACGAGTAACAAGTACAGAAAAAGTTAGGTAAAAGGTCCTCTGGTGCAAGCACCGAGTCATGACTGACTCCTAGGGTCATGTCACATCGTGACGTTTTCTTGGTGGTTTGCCATTGCCTTACCCAATCATCTTTTACCCCCCAGCAAGCTGGGTACTTATTTTACCGACCTTGGAAGGATGGAAGGCTGAGTCAACCGGCTACCTGAACCATGCGGGGTTTGAACCCATAACACAAAAAGTTACAAATGGTTTAATGTGTTATCAAGTTTTTCTAAGGACTCATTCCCACATATATAGCGCTCCTGGTCTTGATGCAGCGATTTACACATTTGGCAGCCATACACTCTGCCTGCAGAGACCACTGCGCAATGTATTGCGTATGGACAGCGTATCATATGCTGCCCATACAAGTCTATAGATCTCACACTGCGTACATACAAAGAGAAGTAGCGCATGCTGCGATTTATTCCTCTTGCGTATTGATATGCATTGACACTTACCTTGTGTGTAAGTTGCACCAGAGAGCAATGGCGTGCCTCCAATGTAAGCAGACCATGCCACTGTTATGGGATCCCTGGTGCCAAATAGATTTATAGTCTATCCCAGTGATTCTCAACCCTGATGTACTGTGAGAATCTACCAGGGGTACCGCGAAACCAAGGACGGATTGGCCACTCTGTCCACTGGGAAAAATTCTGGTGGGGGTGGTCTCGACTTGGGGCTGCCCACAACTGTGGCTGCTACAGGCATCCTCCTATAAGACTCCGGTTTACAAGGTGGCTATAAAGTAAAAAACAACAACTGTATACCCACCTCCTTTGCCTGGTCCGATTCTGCCTGACTTCTGGTTGCGTGATCATGTGGTATGTGACTGCTGTGGCCTATTAGACACAGCGGTCATGTGTGACTGCAACCTGAAGATCAGAAAGGACTGAAGTGGAAAGAATTACTGCTGGAGTGGAGCAGCTTAGAGAGCAAAGGAGAGCTTTGTGTGGCACAGAGTCTTAAGGCAGCAGAAATGCAGTCCTTAGCCCTCACTCATGACCTGAAGGTTGCTAGTTCAATCCCCACGTAGCCAGGTTGACTCATCCTTTCATCCTTCTGAGGTCAGTAAAATACACAGCTTGGTGGGGGATAATAAATTACCTGAAAGTACTGCAGAATAAGTTGGTGCTATACAAAAAACAAGATTTATTTATTATGCAGCATAAAACTGGCAGAGCACTACTGCTCCTACTATCAATGACAGGGTAACAAGGGGCATCATTTTTAATAATGGGGCAACAAGGGGGGACATTATTAATTGCTAGGCAACAAAGAGAGCATTTTTAATGATTGGGCAATAAGGGGGAGCATTATTCCTTATGAGGGCATAAAAGGGGACATTTTTACTACTGGGACCACTGAGAGGGGTCTCTATTAGTATAGGGGCTACTGGAAGAATGGAAGTAAAAGCATACATTGTGATAAGCTACAGCCTGTCCACATCAGCGTTTCTGTAGGGCTGCCTTGCGGTAAATATTTTTTTCCTAGGGGGAACCCAAGGCTGCAGAGGTTAGGAGACATTGGTGTATCTTGTGGATGTGCCATCACGTATATGATGGGGAATGTATGTTTTTTTAATCTACCTGACAGTATTCAACAATACATCCTGTTTCATAAGTTACTGAAGTAACTGCGGTTTCTTCTTCATCTTGTGATATCAGAATCCGTGTCGTCTTTATGTTGAGCAACAAAAACAGCGATTCATTAGGTGTTATGCTGTGACTGTGAAAAGTTCTTCAGAAGATTTCTACCAGTGCCAACTTCTAGTACATGGGCTGGGGTAACATAGATGAAATCCACAGGGTGTATATACATATATATATATATATATATATATATATATATATATATATATATATATATATATGTATATATAGATATAAGTAGTCTTTTGTTACCTTGTAAAAAAAAAAAGATTAATGTCAAAAACTGCAACACCAATGACTCATCTAAATACACCTAAAGTCACTGGAATCTCTGCTCCCCACCCATTCCGCCTACAAAACGCCTCTTTAATTGAATGAATGAATTAGCATAATTCCCTTTTTCTGTCTGGTATGTTAATACATCCTCCCAGATTATATATGTGTATTCATACCTCACCCAGAAAGGTACAAGTATAGCAAGGTCAAACTTGAGACTTAATGCCTTAAGAAAACGTCCTGTGCCACCGTTTATATGCACTTTCAATAGCTTTTCAAGGGCTTTCGTTGTGTTAGTCCTCATGCACACGGGCGTATTTTCTGTCCGTATTACATCCATATTTTTATGCCAGTAGTGCAAACAGCATTCGACACCATTAATTTGCATTGATTTATTCAGATACGCACTTTTTACGTATGTTAAAAAAATAATTTGCAGGATGTCCTACTTTGGTCCGTGCCACAGACTGAGGTCGCCCATTAAAGTCTACAGGATTGTGTATAAAAGCAGCATGCATATTCACTGCGTTGCTGCCAGAAGACAGTGAGAAACATAAAGTAACATCAATTGGGCCTTTTGTACGTGTAAAAAATGCAGTGAATACGGATGGAACGCGGACGGAAAAACAGGCAGAAGGACCAACAAAAACTACCAACTATGTACCAAAAATGCACATACACATGCAGTAAAAGCCTTCGGGTGTATTAACAAGGGCGATGTTCCTGTGCAGGTTCCTGCCGATTCTGAGATTGACAGAAATGGACTCATTCATTTGAAAGGTTTCATTCACAAGAGTCACTTTTTTTTACTTGGACCAATAGTCTGAGTTTGAAAAATTCCTGCATGTCCTATTTTTGTGCGATTCTTGTCCAAGAATTGTCCATTAGTTTCTAATAAGCGTTCTAAAATTCGATCGCCCTTACATGCCATGCAACTTATATGAGAGTGCAATTTGGTTGGAAAGCATTTTATCACTGGAAGCACATTTTACGGACGTAAAAATCGGATGCAAAGTTTGCAAATGATGTGTTTTTAATTTTTCCAGGGTTTAACATAAGATAACTTGTGTCAGAAAGTAATCAAACTTCGCTACATCTGTATATAAATGATCGCATCAGCTGAGAAGAATGTACAATACGTGTAAGGTTTAAAGGGGATGCTTCACAATTAAAAGCAACCCTCCAGTCCAAGACCAATCAAGATGGCGGCACCAATTATCTGACTACCTGATGCACACTGCGTATTGGCAGTGTATTGATAATCTAAGACTCTACATGCTGCTTTGATTGGCCAACGTTGCTCACGTGAAATTTATACATTTTCATTTTAAGGGTTAAGATGAGTTTTTTTGTCTTTTTCTGAACTTTCTATATGTACCATGTTGGTGGGGTGTATACATAAGTGTAGAATCTAAAGGGGAACCTGTCACATAAACTAAGCAGTGGTGCTCATAGGCCAGGTCCCCAGGAGTGCAGGCAGGTATTATTTACTTACCTGCCTCCCAATGCCTGTGCTGTCAGCAATGAAGGTTTACACGTGAATTGTGCAGTCAGCATGCGGACCACATCATCGGACTGAAACCTGGGAGTGGTGTGTGCATGCCCCCATTGATCTCTAACCAAGGTAGTATCTCATACCCCACCACAGGACTGGTGGGGGTATGACTAGTGGAACTGCTACTGATTATAAGAATGGTGGTCTTGTGTCCCCCTATGAATGGGGTGGGCTTCTCCACCTATATTTACACCAGTGGGTCCTCTGCTGTCTCTAAGGTAATATCATGACCCCATGTATAATACAAAAATGGATCAGTCAACAAGCGGTATAGGCTCCATGCACTGGGCTCTATAGTGTGCGTTAGCCCAAAATAAAACAGAGAGGCCAAGAGATTTTTGGGCGGTGGGAATTTCTTTAATGTTTGGATGCAAAAAATCTATACATTTTGTGCCTCAGTCCTCCACTCCAGGTATTCATGCCATTCATTTCCATTTTTCAGCATTTTAAACGGATCCGTTTTTTGTACTTCTTGGCTTCTTTATCTTCCCCTCCCATTATTTTCGCACTTCTTATGCCCTCTGCACATTCTCAGAAATCAAACCTGGAAAGAAAAATAGATGAAGATGAGATGCTTTCCGTTTTCAGCCTCCATTGACAATAATGTAAAAAAAAAAATAAATCACTTTTTGTTTTTTATTAACTGGAAACAGAAGCGCCGCAGTCTGCACTTTGGTTCCACTGTAAAAAACGGAATAGAGATCGAAAATTGAGAAACGGACAAACTGAAGGTTTTAATACATTTCTATGCGAAACAGCTAGACAGAAAGCATAAGCGCTGCTGTGAAATGGCGCTGTAATGTAGAAGTAAAATGAGATGAGCTTACAATGACAGCAGCACGATAAGCATGCAATCACATACTATTTTCTACCAGACAGAAGGAAAGAAGTCTGATTACAGTGTTGCCTAAGAGACACGCCACTTCCTCATTTATGAAGAGGCCGCGTCATTTGAGGTTCCACTTGTTGCAACAGATAAAGAGGTGGCATGGTGATTTATAAGGAGGTGTCCGTGCGATGCTGTGTGTACTCAGGGCAGACGTCAGAGACAACACTGTTAGGCGGCTTTCTCACCAGCATTGTTCAGTTCATGGTTTCCGTCTCTCTGCTCCGTTTTTGGAGCAGAGAAACTGAAATCAAACTGAAAAAAAAAACTAAACGGATGTTTTTACCCCCCCCCCCCCCCCATTAATTCAATGGGGTTTCAGTTTGCTTCCATTCCGCCAGGTTTCTGTTCTTTTTTTACGGAATAGTAGTGCAATATGCAGAATTATTTTTCTATTCAACAAAATGGAAACCTGATGGAATGGAAGGCTTCCCGTTTGCTTTGTTTTCCTTTTTACATTGTAGTCAATGCAAAACTGATTTATATAACATGTAATTTTTCTAATGACACATTCCCTTTAAGCACTAACCATGGAGGGCAAGATGGAAAAAGACAGAAAATGATAAGGAAAAACAAGAGAGAAGAAAGAGAGAGCAGACAGAGGAGGAGAGAGAAGACTTTGGTCTCCAAGATTTTTCCAGAGCTGCACCAGTTCTCTGGAATGTGCTACACTAATCAGGTTAATTTCCAAAACCCACAGCTTGAAGAGTGCTCTAAATGCATCTTTTAGAGAGGCCTACCATATTCTCTAATCTAACTTCTCTCCATTTTACCCTGCTTAAAGACTCTCTCTTGGAAACTTGACCCCCTTCTTCCTGCTGTATCTCCCACACACCCTCTTGCACTTCTCATTTGTATATACACAGATACGTGCTGCACCCTATAGTACCTTATACTTTTTTTTGTTTCTGAATTGTACAGAACCAACTCTTGTACCCCTTGCGTCTTCCCTATTCGCTCATACTCTGTAAGCTCTTGCAAGCCGAGCCCTCACTCCTATTGTTCACCTGGTCTATGGGTTTAATACTATATAAGGGTGCCTACCCACTAGCGTTTTTTTTTCCCTGCGAAATTCGCAGCACTTTTTTCTCTGCAGGGGTCTATGGGACTTGTAATGTTAAAATCGCGATCGCGCAAAATCGCAATTTACCGCGAAATCGCGATTTTGCGCGATCGCGATTTTAACATTACAAATCCCATAGACCCCTGCAGAGAAAAAAATGCTGCGAATTTCGCAGGGAAAAAAAACGCTAGTGGGTGGGCGCCCTAAAGATTATTATTATATTAAACCACTTGCCTAATACTGTGTAGGTCCCCCTCATGCCACAACAACAGATCTGACCTGTCAAGGCATGGACCCCACAAAACCTCTGAGGATGTCAACATTTTTCAGCAATTTATGCTGTATGAACTCCTCTGTGGGTTTGGACCAGATGGGCTAGCCTTCACTCCGCACATGCATCAATAGGACCTTGGACACTTGTGACCTTGCCGGTTTGCTGACGGACTAAGACCTGCCATTTTGGAGATGCTGTGTCATATAGCCAGCACCATCTGGTTCCTCTCAGTTGCTCGGATCTTACACTTGTCCATTTCTTCTACTTCCAATGTGTCGGCTTCAAGAACTGACTGTTCATTTGTTGCCTAATATAGGTTTTCTCGTGGGCAAAACAAATTGGAGACGGTCTTTTTTCTAGCATTACTCAGCAACAATCTGTCAAAAATAGAGCATCCGTGCGCTTTTAGCGCAGTAACAAAGCAAGCTGATGATGTCACCAGGTGCCACAGAACGCTGCGTTCAGAAACCAGGTAAAACGCTCTACACAGCATTCTACTGCGTTTTTGACAGCATTGAAAATGCTCCCCATCCAATCCAATGGGCGACGCACCGCGTTTAAAATGCTGAAACGCCCAGAATTAGAACAGATGGCGTTAGAAACACTGCGCTTTAGCGCTCGTCTGTGAAGCCCCATTGGCGGCTTAGTACAGTGTTTAATCAGCGAGTGGCAAACGCTGTAATAAGACGCCAGTGTGGGAGTGGCCTGAACGGAAGATTCCCAACTGTACCTGCGGCTCCTGGAGTCCTGTGAACGGTAGTAAAGCTGTGAGAATCTAACAAGAAATGCTTTGTGTATATCTTTCTTTCTTCCATTGGACTGATGTGACTTTGCAGTCGGAGTCCATCATGTATGAAAAGTTGTAAGACCGGACATCTGCCCTCCACACAAGCCGATAGCCAGACTTCCCCAGTGGTTGCCCGTTCTGGTAAACTGGATGGAGAAGAGACTTCAAGTGTTGCGACACCATTACCACAAGTGTGCACACCATTGGATTATGAAATGGTATCTCTGACAGCTGGCGCCCGCACACAGCGGCCATGATGACAGACAATTCAGATCACAGCTGTTAACCATCTAGATGCCACTGGCAGTTTTTACAGTAACATTTAAATGTCCCAAACGCTCCACCTTCCAACGAGATTGCGGAGTGTCGGAGATTTCCGTTTCCGTGTCATCACAGTCTGGAGCCTTCTGATGGGCTCAGGATTATCCTGTATTTGGTACGTCTTTAGAATGCCTGCAGAACTATAATAGGCTGCAATACTGAAATATTGCAGAATACTATATAGGTGATCAAACGATCACAAGTTCAAATCCCCTTAGAGCTCATGTCCACGACCGTGTTTTCATCAGGTATCACATGTCCGTGCAAGTCAATGAATTGACCTTCATTGATCCATGCACACCAGCGTGTAGATACTGCGTATCGATATGCAAGAGAAATAGATCCCAGAATGCTCTATTTCTCTGCATATCACGCAGTGAAAGCACTGTACATTTGTATGGGCTGCGTATGCAACACTTTCCAAACGCAATACATTGCATACGGGTGTTTACATACACATCCCTGCTCTGTTCAGAGTGGGGAATAAAAAATAAAAAAAAATCACACTGCGCATGTCCGTGTGCATGTGTTTCGCAGGCATGTGCAATGCCATACGTGGTTTCTGCCATTTTACGCATACGGACGTGGGCATGAGTCCTTAGACGGACTAAAAACATTGCTTGTGTGAATGAACCCACTCAAGTGAACGGGTTCTTTTCCATACGAGTTCTGTCCATCTCGGAATCGGATGGAGTTCGCACAGGAAAATCATCTATGTGAATACGCTCTAGGTGAAATAAAGTTTTTTTTAATTTCTACAAAAAAAATAAAGTTTTAAAAAACCTACTTGCCATATTTAGAATTAAAAACAAAACAAAAAGAACAAACATATTTGGGATTGCTGCATCATCTTTGCTGCACTTTGTGCTGCATTTTTTTCACTCGACTCCAATTTTTAAAGAAACCCTCTGGTGTAAACAAAGATGGCTGAACGGCTTCTCTGACTACCTGATGCCCCCTGCAGGCAGCATGCATCATTGGTTGATCACACTACACCTGTTTTGATGAACCAGTGCTGCCCATGTGAACATAACTGACCTGTCAGATCGGCATGTAGTGCCTTAGTCTGGCTTCACATGAGTGTATACACAATTTTGCATGCCTCAGCGCTACATTTTTGCGCTATGAACGAGACTTTTCTGCGCACGTATTTTGCTTTTTCTGCCCACAGGGCATTTTTTTTCACTAGTGACACAAATACACCGACTGAAATGGCTAATTCATGCAATGAGTTCTGGGTGTGTTCTTCTAGTTGTGAATTCCACAGTGTTTCATGCATCTCCTTGCGTATCGCACGCCCCATTGATTTCTATGAGGATCTTTGATGCTCAAATACGCAGAAAGCTAGAAAACGCTCTTTTTTTGCTTGATCGAAATGTGCAGGCCAAAATACAGAAACGTGAGCAAAATTAATTGACATCAATGGGTTATATTCTCTGCGCTTTGTGGACGCAAATACGTCCGTGTGAACTCAGCCTTAGACTATTCATGCACACTAAGGCACAACGTGCATCAGGGAGTCAGGGGATGTGTGCGGCCATCTTGGTTTTACAGGCCCGGAGGGTTGCTTTAAGTTTTTCAGTACATTATATGGTACATTAAAGGGGTTCTTCATCACTACTGATGACCCATCCTCAGGATAAATCATGATAATTGATCCACTGGTCAGCCAGTTGAAGTTCCACTGTCATTGTAGTCCATACCAGGCACAGTGCCGTACATTATATAGTGGCTGTGCCTGGTAATACAGCTCAGTCGCATTCATCTCCATCAGACTGAGCTGTTCTCAAACTATGTGACCGATGTACATTACATCACAAGTGTAAGAAGAAGCTGCAGCGCTAACCTGAGCGCCGCCACCTCTATAATCAGCTGATTGGATAGAATCCAAACAGCAGACCCCACCAATCAACTACTCATGATCTATCCCAAGAATAGGTCATCATTAGTAGTCCCATAAAACCCCTTTAAGAAGTGCCAGTAAAAATACAACTCATCCCACCAAAAACACTCCTTCAGACAGCTACAGACACAAAAATAAAAAATGCAATTTTTTTATGTGAAAAGAACACAAAAATGAAGAAGAAAAAAAAAGGAGTCACACCCTAAAGGGTTAACGTGTTGAGCCTACGGATAAGCAGGCGGACACATACAGTCACAGAATCGTGTAACTGAGCTGCCACGTGACCCAGCCGCGCAGCCTCTCACAATGCCAGCAACCTGATTGGTCATTGTTGCAGAAGTGCGGAGGAAATGTTAATATGCCGTCCGCTCTACAGCCGGCTGCATATTATCAATTTCTGCTACACCTCTGCCATAACAACCAATCAAGTTGAATTAGCCAACCCAAACAACCAATCAGGCCAGCCGGCTCTGTACACGAGTCACACAACTCTTCCTTCCAGCTGCTTTACAACTTCCGATTTAAGCAGCACTCTTGTACTTATTAGGACCCCAATTTGCGTTCCGAGTCTCCCTATCACTTCATTCAGTGATTGGTCGAACGTAGAGCTACCCATTTTGATTGGGTAAGAGGATAGGGCGGGACTTCATGGACGTGAAGTGATGCAACAGTCAGTAAAGCGTGTGCGGGGTGACCACATCAATGCCTGCTGCCAGATTACAAATAAAAAAGACGTATGATAGGAATGTATATTTTATAGCGAACAGTTACAGCATGATATACAGCTTCCATAGTCCGCAGAATGTTACACTGGATACTGGAAGCTGTAGTCGCGTTTATATTCCTTCAGGCGCCGCGGACAGGCTAGTGCGGGGAAAGTGTACACTGCTGGCTCTGCTGCTTCCTATGCCGGCGCTGCACTGAGCCATGCCGACTGTCAGTGTGAAGAGAGACCTGCTGTACCAGGCCCTGGGCCGGACATACAGTATGTACTGCATGGGGGAGGGCACGTGTTACAGTGGGAGACCGTCAGTAGGTTGGTTCCACTTACTGACTGGCTCCAGCAGTAAGATGAATGGGATTTCTCATATGTTCCCCGAAAGATACGTTATTATAGAATATTTCAGAACTGATGTCACAGTTATATGAAGCGATTAGTTGTGAAGAGCTGATGAATGACTACAGATGGCGGCTGACCGCTGCGCTGAATCCCATCCACCATCTCTGGAAGTAGCTAAAGACGCAATAGAGCCCCGTTCTCTATGGGTGTGTAATAAGTGCTGTACATATGTAATAACATTGTGTGTGTCCGGTGTTTATATGCAGCGTTGCTAGGCGACAGAGTGGGAAATTGAAGGAAACAAGGAAGCCTGTGCATGCCGGTGTGCGTGAGATACCCTGCTATGCGCAGTACATGATCGCTGCCTCACACAGTGGTAGAACGCTGCGTTGTTCGTGCAGCGTTTTACGTGTACGCTCGTGTGAACTGACCCTGCGGATGCGCAGGGAAATAGAGCATGATGCGTATTTTTTTTCCGTGACTGAATTGCGCACGCCACATATGTGCATGTGACCGAACCCATTGGAATCAATGGCTTCTATTTTCTGCATATTGAGTATGCAAGTTTTCCCGCACAAATGCATTAGTGTGTATGCGGCCTTTCTCCGCCCGGCCGCCACGATCCAGCACTCCAGCCTTTCTGTGGTCCTAGTGCTTGTTGTGACAGTTGACGTCACAGGAAGAACTGCCACGACAGTTCTCCTGGCATCATATCTGGAACACCATGATGCCAGGAGTTCGGGAACGTGACGCTGCCGCGGTCATTGACTTCCTCTGAGTCCAGATGTTACCACAAATGCCAGGGCCACAGTGGAGATGCATTTTGGAACAGCTCAGTTTATTATTTCATTACAGGGGTCCCTATTAAACACCCGTAACTGGAAAACCCCTTTTAGACCCGTAACCGGAGCCCAGAGCTGCCCATACACATAAAGCGCTGCCCGTCGGCAATATGGAAGATCGGTCATCCATTCTATCATTCGTGTGAACAATCCTGACAGTAACACGCCGGGCTAAACTGCCCAACAAGGGGCAAGGTTTACAAAAAAAAAGTTTTAAAAAAGTTTTCAGATCTCCATGTGCCATGTGATCTTTAAAGGAGGATACTGCGGGAACCAGGTAGTGAGCGCGTATAAGTAATACATCCCCCGCTTAACGCCACCATAATGTACTTTTGTGTAGGAAGGCGACAAGTTCCCTTTAAGAAAAAGTTCAGCGCCTTAGCTTCTCAATGACTTTGGTTGTATTAGGATAAGAAAACAATAGCTTTTTGATTACTTAAGATAATTTGTCCCAGAAAGTTACGTTCTTTACGCCATGGCTGACTGATTGGCACGGCTGACTGATTGGCACTCGTGCAGCCTGTTTAGACAGGCAAATGCATCATTGGGTCATTCAAACAAGAATTGGTCAGTCCCTGTATAAGCGGATACAATGACTGAACGAGCGCCGGATAAGCCGAACGATAAGTGAATGAGTCAACGATGGCTTTTATGCCTGCAGAAAACGAATGAAAAGCGAACTATTCTCGTTCGTAGTTCACTTGTTGGAAACTAAATAAGAACAAGCAAACTGTGGCTCGTTCACTCAGGCTAAGGATTTCTCGCTATGTGTGAAAGCACCTTTACCCTGGGGAGCAGTTGGCATGGTCTCCAGGCATGTGATGGCTGTGAAAAAGCTGGAGTTTGGAAATATTCTTTCAAATTTATAAGCCTTGTAACATCCAGAAAGAATGAAAAATAAAGTTAAAAAATAATGCCGCCATAACGCGGACATATGGTAACTTCTATTTGTTAACTGTTTTGTATGGTATGACTATCTGTATTACAAGCAGAAATGGTCGGGTTTTGAAAAATGCTATTTTTTCCCCCCAATTTTCTCTCAATTTTGGATTAAAAATAAAAAAAATACAAAACCTGCAAACCTAAATTTACTAAGGATATAAAGTAAAATGTGTCACGAAAAACCATTCTCAGAGTCAAGTGACTAAGGCCTCCTGTCCACGGGCACACACGGATTCTGCATGGGGAAGCCTGAACGGAATCCGCCCGTGCCTGCGGCTGGCGGTCCTGCTTACCCGTCCGTGTCTTCTTTCTTCTGTACTGCAGATGTGAGCGGAAGTGCCGGCGCACATGCGCAGTACAGTTTTTTTTTTTTTTAAATCTCCTGCTCTTCCTGCGGCCCGTTCGGCTTCCATTGACTTCAATGGAAGCACATCCATGCAGAAACCACAGTAAAATGGAGGATGCTGTGATGTTTCAACCGCAAGCGGAAACCACAACTGGTTTCCGCTAGTGTGCATGACAAATCATTTTTCCATAACATGCTCTGCAGGGTTATTGCTGAGGAAACGGGCAGAACGCCCGCTCCGGATTCCGCAGCACAAATCCGCCCGTGTGCATGAGGCCTTAGCAAGAGCATTCCACAGTTATTACCACATAAAGTGAAATGTCAGATATGAAAAATTAGGCTTAGTCACATAGGCCTAAACTGGCTTGTGGGGCAAGTGGTAAATGGGTTGGCTGAGTTATGTAAAGGGCATCTCAACGGGTCCCTGTGGTGCAAAATAACATTGAAGCCTGTAAAGATGATGTCAGAAGGAAGACCCGAAACCACCAGCGTGAATGAGATGGGAGAGGTGAGTATCTGCAGGTTTATTTTACGCCACGGGGGACCCATTGGGATGCCCTTTACATAACTCAGGAAACCCCTTTAAGGTTCCTTTTACACAGGACAATTGTCAAAGTACTGACGACCACTTATCCGTCAGTCCGTGTGTGAGTTACATGCAGAGCCCAACAGGACCTGTGATGATGTCACAGGTCCTTTATCCTCCTTGTGCACGGAATGAGGGTTTATGGGCAGACTACATCCCCCATAAACCCCTGCGGCCTCAGTTGCTATGGATACAGCAGTACTCAGTCTAGCAGTTTGTAGCTGGACACCTGTGTGGAGACTCCAATAAATGACACCTCACAAATGTCCACATACATAGCTGGCAGTGCATATTGTCCAACAACATTGATGCATAGTCCTTCACCACTATCTTCACATCTCCTGAACGTGATATCATGTCATCTCAAGTGCTGATGCCACCTACACCAGTCCAGCCTTCATCTAATCGCCAACCGTTGTCCAGTGTTGAAACAGTCGCTTTCACTATATATTAGTAAGTAGTGCATTGCGCCACCAGAAACACTGCCACTATAAATAATACTAATATCTCCCCACAGTAGATAAATAATACTAGGTGATATACTCGTGCGTTGCATGGTGATTTTATGACTAGCAGTCCTGGAATATACAAAGTAGGCCCCAACAATGAGCCCATAACAACCAATCACAGCGCAGCTTTTATTTTATCTCAACTGTATAAGAAATGAAAGCTGAGCTGTGATTGGTTGCTATTGGCAACAAAAATTACAGGGAAAGCCAGTCAGTTTTTGAATTTTTAATTACGCCATTATTTGTCACCTGGTGCTGAAGAACGCTCATGCAAAATTTCACTCAAATCGGACCAGAATTGTGGATTTGTATACGACACAAACAGATTTAGCATTTTACATATAAGATATTTGTGTGTATTACTTACATTATCTCTCTTCTCTTTCTAGCTGACGAAGAGTTTGATGAACTTTGCTTTCAATTTGGACTGGAATTGGATGAGATTGTAAGTAACAGAAGCTTACCTACATGGTCTCTGCACCTTTCAGACAACTCGTGCTTCTACGATAGCCAATGTGATAACGAGCCAAAGTGCACGTCACTTTACCTAAAATTATGCTTCTGTGCTGAAAACTTCTTCCAAAGTGCTGACCATTAAGGGTCTGCATTCATTCTGATTGCTGTCCACTGACTATTGTCATGTGAAGTCCATCTCTAGTAACAGAGTTAAAGGGGTTGTCCCGCGAAACAAAGTGGGGGTATACACTTCTGTATGGCCATATTAATGCACTTTGTAATGTACATTGTGCATTAATTATGAGCCATACAGAAGTTATACACTTACCTGTTCCGTTGCTGGCGTCCCCGTCGCCATGGTGCCGTCTAATCTTCAGCGTCTAATCGCCCGATTAGACGCGCTTGCGCAGTCCGGTCTTCTCCCTTCTGAATGGGGCCGCTCGTGCCAGAGAGCGGCTCCTCGTAGCTCCGCCCCGTCACGTGTGCCGATTCCAGCCAATCAGGAGGCTGGAATCGGCAATGGACCGCACAGAAGACCTGCGGTCCACCGAGGGTGAAGATCCCGGCGGCCATCTTCACAAGGTAAGTAAGAAGTCACCGGAGCGCGGGGATTCGGGTAAGTACTACCCGTTTTTTTTTTTTTTATCCCTGCATCGGGTTTGTCTCGCACCGAACGGGGGGGCTATTGGAAAAAAAAAAAAACCCGTTTCGGCGTGGGACAACCCCTTTAACAAGACAAACACAGGGAGTGAAGGACTGTGATGACTCATGCTACTCATTGAAGTCTATGCTGAGGAGGGGAGAGAACAACTTAGGCCTCATGCTCACGGCTGAGTCGGAATCCCGCTATAAGAATTTCACAGCGGGATGCGACCCGTGCTCCGACATGGACCTCATACTTACCCATCCGGCATCTTCTCCCTCCGCTCTGCGATGTGCCGGCTGGCGAGCAGCCACACTTGTGCAGTGCGGAGCCGACAAGTCAGAGGCTGCGAGGCCCGCACAGTAATAGGCCATGCAGCAATATAAATACAGCACAAGTTTTCACACAGTCAAATCGCGGCTGTCGGCATAGGATTTCATAAACTAATGCAATCCTATGACAGTGTGCATGGCGGAAATTCTGCGGGAAATCCCGCCTTGGAATTTCCGTCCGTGGGCATTGGGCCTGGCATGCTGTCAGAGAAAACCTAATATTAGACATACAGTCTTTAGAAGGAGAAAACTGGTAAAAAGTACAGGATACAAGTCACATAATGGCCAGAAATAGTATTACCCCTCATGTACTCACAGAAGCTTATTCTGAAAAGCCGTATGAAAGTGCGGGTACGCTATAATTGTCAATCCTGTAACAACAGTAATGGTGGATGCCTATCCCACCCTAGTGGGGGAGATATATTAAAACTGGTGTAGAGGAAAAATGGACTAGTGGCTCTTGGCAACCATTCAGGCCACTACTTCCATTTTCCAAATAGCCTCTGAAAAAGGAGAGGTGGATGCTGATTGGTCATTTTGGAGACCTTCTCTACTTTTCCATTGCACCATTTTGATCCTTCTTGACTTATCTCTCTCTCCATAATTTTGGTAATCAAGGAGACTCCAGATCTTAGCTTCCTCTCCTCCTTTGAGTTTAAGTGTTGTGGGGGAGGTCTATCTGAAGACCTCACTGGTCAATATAGTTATTCCTTTTCACATAGTATATTATTTACCATTTCAGACCTCGGAGAGAGAAATCCTCAGCAAAGAAAAAGGTGATGGGAAAGTGGATGGAGCATCAGACGTCATTCTCTTCAAGATCGATGTTCCTGCCAACCGCTATGATCTTCTGTGTCTGGAGGGACTGGTCCGTGGCCTGCAAGTATTTAAGGAAAGGTGCTGTATTGGTGCCAGTTTACATTTAACCATCGCTAGGAATTAAAAACACTAAAGACGCTCAACCAAAATATATGTTAATAGTTCCTTTCTAACTTTTTACAGGATTGATGCCCCTAGATACAAACGGATTACACCTGCTGATAGTCAGCTACAAAGACTGTTCATCACAGAGGAGGTGAGATGAAAGTTTTCCTCATATAATTTGTGCGTGTAAACTCCGTAAAGCTCACATGTGTCTAGATATACTTGTACATACGTAAACTGAAAGCTACAGTGCAGATCAGTTGCAGATCACTATGTGCTACGCTATTTCTGTAACCCCATTGACTTTCTATGAAAGTTATGGAAAAGGCATACCAAGGCCTGCCTGGCATTGACCATCCTTGGCTGCCTCGTACAGCTGTAATGGAGGCAAACAAAAGTCCCTCGAAGTAAAGTGCATCTTGTACAGCTTGCATCTTGATTAATATGGGAAGAGATAATCAGAGGACCAAATGGTCAATGAAGTTATTAATGATAAACAATTCCAAGCCCAATAGCGGGGACCTCAACATGAACAGTAATGTAACCGTTACTCTACAGGGGAAAGATCAGGAAGAGGAGAGAACCGTAAAGTGAGAGAAAGGAAATAGGGGAGAAAAGAGAATAGATATGGGAGGAGGGAACGTGGGCGAGCCTACTCTATGTTTCAATCAGTATCTAATGAAAGAATATCATGCCAGGGCCAGGAAAGAGGAGACATAGTCAACCCATGGCTGCCATATTTGCAAGAACTCTTTGTGTTTATCAAGGACTATACCAGCGGCCGCGGCCCTATTGAAGGCAATGGTGCATGGGCCATGCACTTCCCGCCCTAGGCTTATACTCGAGGCACCTAAGTTTCCCAGTTTTTTGTGGTGCAATTAGGTGTCTCAGCTTATACACGTCGGCTAATACTGGAGTATATACGGGTATATATTTTTATTTTAATCTGTAATTTTGTTTTGCTTATTTATGTAATTCTTTTTTTTTTACTATCTATATCCCCCATGACATCATATAAGACCTCTGGGGGACAGTTGCATGTTTTTTTTCTTTGTTACCCACTTTTTCACTGAGCCCCAGTTACAGGGAAAAACATCACTTGTATTGACATTAGTCACTGGCATAGCTAATCAGGGTCTTCTAGGACCCTGCAGCTCATCTGTCCCAGGGAATCCCGGCGGTCATGTGACTGTTGGCTCCTGTAGTGGAAGAAACACTTGCACTTGTTAGTACATAGGGCTCATTGAGCGCTGTGTACTAAAGAAAGGAGGCAGAAAGGGTTAAAAACTCCTCCTGCCTTCTCCTTGAGGGTTCTCAGCTGTGACTAACAGCTGACAACCCAACCTGCTTCTGATTAATGGCAGAAGCAGGAGATTTGATTCCCCACCGTATTTTTACTATCGGCTGGGATTACAGTCTAGGAGCAAGTGCCGTACATTTACGGTGCTCGGACCTAAATGGGTTAAAAAAAAGTCGACAATTAGGCTCTTAATGACTGGTAGTGTAGTAGAGGAAGATAATAGAGAGTGGTGGAGATGCCAGTTTGTTGATGTAGATGGGTGAGAAAGCGTAGAGCAGGAAACTAGAACCAGATTATGGTCCAACCATGGGGTAAAAAGTATTGATGAAGACGAGAAAGAAGTTAAAAAATGATGATTTGTAAATATGTGGCCGTTGCGACAAAAGAACGAGTGTGGGTTAGAATAAAAGGTGTAATCTTTAGTGGTTGGATGCAAATTTCTCCAGATGATGCAAAGGCCACATTCATGGAAAGCTGGTGTGGACATAACGTCAGACGGCGGTGTAGGGTGACCTGCTGACCTATCCAATATGGGAACAATGATAGAGTTACTGGCCATGAGGAGGATATCCTTTGGGGGGGCTGTAATAACCTGTAGTTGGAGCATAAGTAGTAACTATTGTGAGGTCAGCATCAAACAGGGAACCTTGAAGGAGAATGCAACGTCAATTATTTCTTGGCTGCAAGTGAACAGAAGATTTTTCCTAAAGGCCGTAGCAACCCATCTCCTGTTTACGCGAGAACGGGCAAGGTAGAAAAGGGGAAAGTAAGCACTAAGAGATCTAGATTTAGAAGATGAAGAGAATCTGGTTTCCTGAAGGCAAACTATATCAGCATACCAAGAGTTATAGAAATTGAAAGCTTTGGATTGCTTATTAGAGGGGTTAAAGCCCTGAACATTATAGGTACCGTAAGTAGCTTTAGATGAGCCATAACACGCCAAGTCATACATTGTAATAAAAGATCATACTTTCTAAGTTTCTGTATATGTTCTAGCAAAGACTAATGCATTTGTTACTGTGTGTTAGACAGCTGCAGTTCGCCCCTTCGCAGTGGCCGCTGTGCTCCGGAACATAACTTTCACCCAGGAGCGATATGAAAATTTCATTGATCTGCAAGAAAAACTTCACCAGAATATATGCAGGTACATACATTGTCTTATGTGCGTTCTAGGAAAATATATCTCTGCCTCCTTCCCTGAAAGGGAGGAGACACAGATTCGATATTAGAAAAAACTTTCAGACAGTGAGGGTGATCAGTGAGTGGAACATGTTACCACGGGAGGTGGTGAGTTTTCCTTCAATGGAAGTGTTCAAACAAAGGCTGGACAAATATCTGGGATGATTTAGTGATCCTGCATTGAGCAGGGGGTTGGACCCGATGACGCTGGAGGTCGCTTCCAACTCTACCATTCTGTGATATTATTAGAATTGCATTATTCCTGTATTACAGCTGAAGGTGTCCTCCACATGAACGACATGGCATCGCCGCATCGTGCGATATCGCTGCATCTTCTCGTGGCAATACTTTGATTTTGTAGATCACATGCGAGGAATTTCGGGGGATGGGGGGCTTGAAATATAAGCCCTACCCCAAAAATAAGCTGTAACTGAAGAAAAAAAAATATACATCACCTCTCCCGCGCTGTCCGGGGCACCGCTGCAACTTCTTCCCGGGTCCCGGCACTGATCATCTTCTGGCCGGGGATTGAAAAACCCCCAGCTGCTGGAAGCAATGGCTGTGATTGGCTGACGCTTAACCAATCACAGCCAGTGCTCGATGAATGGCTGGGATTGGTTTAATGACTGCCATTCAATGAGCACTTGCTGTGATTGGCTAAGCGTCAGCTAATCACAGCCAGCGCTTCCAGGAGGCGGGTTTTTTCAATCCCTGGCCAGAAGATGAAGAGGAGAATCTGCGGCAGCGGCGGAGAGCGCTTCTAAGGTGATGTATGTCTTTTTTTTTAATTTTTCCCTGCAGCTAGGGCTTAGATTACAGCTTTGACAGTAGGATTTCCTACTGTCAAAGTTGCATCACACCGCACGAAAATTCATGCGATGTGATGTAACAGAGAGAAAGGCCCCATAGGGAGACATGGGCTACAAATCTTCACTTGTCATGGGCATATCGCCGGACCCACGAGGTTTTTGTGTCGGTTTGTTGCATGCTACAAAACATCACATGTGTGAAGAAACTCATAGGAAAGCATGGGCTTCACATACATGCGATTTGTAGCATTGCGACAAAATCACTCGACTTTGTCGCCTGTGTGAAGGAGGTCTAAAGGTGTTTTACAATGACTGACATTTATAGCACATCCAATTATCCCCATTAGTAATGTAAACCCAAAGGGGTGGAGAGGACCTGGTTTTATGGGTTTCTGTGGCACAAACTTATGAGACGCTTTTGTTTTCTTCTGCGTACTGTGTTGTTTTGTTCTTAAGCTACTGAATTGTAATGCTACACTGATTGGCACTTAAAAACATATTTTCTATGATACAGTTTTTTTTGCAATAGTAACTGATGGCAGACTGATGTAACACATGGTTTATTTACAAACTACACATTTTGATATGAAAAACAGCTAAAACAAAATTGGGGAATTACATTCGGATGGTTGAGATGTGAACAGTCATCTTCTAAACATAGCAACAATACAAGACGCCACGACACTTGACCAGGATTCCATGTAGTCCAGTGTTTCTCAACTCCAGTCCTCAGGACCCCCCAACAGGTCATGCTTTCAGGATTTCCTCAGTATTGCACAGGTGATGTAATTATTGTCAGCGCCTCAGACATTGCCACAGGTGTTCTTACTATAGGAGATCCTGAAAACATGACCTGTTGGGGGTCCCTGAGGACTGGAGTTGAGAAACACTGATGTAGTCAAATACCTTCAGGCTAGGACTGTATCTTTCAGCTTCTCGTTGACTATAGGGTTATTTACTGGGCAATTACTATTGATAACCTATCCTCAGGATAGATCAACAACAGTTGATGGCCAAGAATCGGCTGTACATCCAGCCCTGCTGTCAGTTATTGGAGCAGGATGCCTCGGAGGGGGCTTCAATCCCATTGAAATCAATGGGAGCAAAGCCACCTATTACACTCTCACACCAATCGTTATTTCATTGATTACCAGCGTCTGTCTGTCTGCTGCCTGCATTACTGTGGGCGGAGTGCTCACAACATTGTTTTATTGGCAACTCCTTTGTCTCCTAGGCGAAGAACACTTGTTGCGATTGGCACCCACGATCTAGACACCATTACAGGACCATTTATTTACACCGCAAAGCCTCCCCCCAGTATCAAATTCAGACCACTAAACCAAAGCAAAGAATACACCGCACCAGAGGTGATGGAGCTCTACCGGGTGAGTGGCTTTTCTTGCAATCAATTCATACATATAGTTGTACACTTGTGAAGTTGTACATAAAAGTTGGAGATCGTAATCCATTAAAAAGAACACTATTTGTGGAGACTGTCAGTATTTGGAATGTATCCGTGTTTGTCACTTAAAGTGTAAACAGACTGTCGCTACTCTGCTATTACACGGGAGTGATAGTGAATGGAGGCAGAGCGGGCCGGAGATCTCTTCTGGCTGCCACCTCCATTCACTGCAAACAGGCAGTTGTTCATAGATGAATGACTGCCTGTGTACATGGGCGGATAGTCGCTTGGTTTTTAGGGGAGCTGAAAAATCAAGGGGCTCCAACAGGTGAGCGTTCTTTTTTTATTTTTAAACTCTGTGCCCGTCGGCAGCTTTGTACACGTGACGATTATTCAGGCAATAGTCTCCCTGTGTAAAGGTACCTTTAAAGAGGTATTTCGGTTATGTAAAGTTTTTATCAAATATTATTAAAGTTTGCAATGAGGTTCTCCTTTGGATTTCGTGTCTGTAGCTCTAAAAACCATTCCCTTCTCCTGGCACTCCAGAAGGGTTTACTCACAGGCATTCCAGGCTTGTCAATAGGAACGACCAAGGACGGCTATTTTTTGTATTCAGCACCCAGGACCGGATTGTTGACCAATAACAGGGCAGCGCTTAGGGGGGACACGCACAGGAAGTACAGAGCAGGGAATTGGGATAAATGTAGTTTAAAGCTACGTGTCAGCAGGAATGCAGGGGCCATCTTGAAAAATAGCAATGTGGGGAAACCTCAGAAATGAAGAACAGGATTTATACCTATAAACAGCTGCGCATAAACATGGCGAAAACTGCTTTGCTGTATAGAATTTTTGAAAATTTGCTTCACAATCGGAATCCCCCGTTAACTGTGCTTTTCAACAACTTTTGACATCTCATAGGGACATGCCAAAAGTTTGCTCTCTGGAAAAGCTGGGGTCCGGGTGCTGAGACGCCCACCAATCACTAGAAGGAAGCAGCTGAAGCACTTATCTGAGCGCTGTCACTGCTCGCTAGCTGAAGATGGACTGAACTGAAAGTCTGTTGGTTTGTCTTCAGCTAGGTAGCAGTGGCAGCACTCAGATGATTCCTTCAGCTACTTCATTGGGGGTCTAGCTCGTGGACCCTCAGTGCTTACAACTTTTGACATGTCCCAGTGACATGTCAGAAGTTTTTTGAAAGAACAATTCCACTTATTGCTCATTGGTCCTACCATACACTAATATGATTTCATTCTCAGACTGACAGCCATCTGAAGCATTTCCTACACATAATCGAAGACAAGCCAGTGTATCCTGTGATCTATGACAGCAATGGGGTGCTGCTTTCTATGCCACCGATCATCAATGGTAATAGATTTAGTAACTATGTATTTATATATATTGGAAGTGAACAAGCTCCCCTCACCATAAGCCGACCACTAAACATGTAGTTGTTGGCTAAATGTTATCTCTCCTGACTCTGCCACAACCATACATGCCAAGCGTACATGTTTATTTCTATAGGGAGAAGGGGTAAGCTGGTGCCAGACACTTCTGGCAGTGGCTTATCTCTTGCGGGAACATGTTGAAATACCAGCTCCTTTTTTGTAATGACAGATGTCAAAAATACTCTTGGGCTTTCCCAAACACAGTACATCGTCTGCCAAAGCCACCAAAATTGGCAGGTGTGGCTGACATCTATCTAGTGTGTATGGCCAGCTTTAGAGAGACGGTAATTGCTAGATTAAAGTTGATCCCCACATTACCATGCACATTTGGCTTGTGTTATTCCTGTGGGAAGAGAAATGAGCTGTTGGACACCTTCAGTGCCAACAAGCCTTCAGAAAGTCAAGATGGGGGGGACCAAAAACACAAATTAACCCCTGCACCTATGCATATTACGTAAATTGTCAAAAAGTCCTGGATGACATGTTTTTGGACCACTTTGGATAACGGAGTACTCCCGCTACCCAAGATATTGGGTTGCTTTTACAGATAAAATAGACATGTGACCAAAGAACAGAACGCTTGCTGCAGCGAGTAATTGTTTTCAGATTTTCTTCATTTTTCTTTTGACTTTTAGGAGATCACACAAAAATCAGCTTGAAAACCCGCAACGTCTTTATTGAATGTACAGCCACAGATCTTACGAAGGTGATGGGGATAATGCAACCCACAGTCCTTGTGATAGAAACGTCTTGGGATTGTTTGTGTTGTTAACTTCATTTTCTTGCAGGCTAAAATAGTCCTGGATATGATGGTCACTATGTTCAGTGAATACTGCAGCGAGCCGTTCACGTGAGTACAGAGAATAATAGCAATACTGAAATACTTATATATATATAATGTGTGTGTGTGTATATATGTATATATATATATATATATGTGTGTGTGTATATGTGTATATATATATATATATATATATGTGTGTGTGTGTGTGTGTGTGTGTGTGTGTGTGTGTGTGTGTATATATGTATATATATATATATATGTGTGTGTGTGTATATGTATATGTATGTATGTGTGTATATATAGTGTGTGTGTGTATTTATTTAAGATACTTACTGTGAGTCCTATAAAATCCCCTCTAGGTCGCCCTCCAGAGATGTTACATTTCTATATTCTTTAGAGGGCTATTGTGTTATTACAACAGACTATATTAAAGTGCAATGAAAACCTAATACTTATGGGGATTGGACATGCCATTAAACCTACTGTACGGTTGATTTGCATTCTGTTCCTAATGTGTTTTTCTCTTTTTAGTGTGGAGGCAGCTGAGGTTATTTACCCCGATGGAAAACGTTACTTCTACCCGGTAAGAAATCCACCTTTTATTTAGCCCTCGTTAAATCTGCACTGCTGGTGCTTCCCTTCATATTTAGACTTATATGATCCTAAACATTGATTCTGTTCTTGTTATCAGAGGGGTCCCAGTAGTCCAAACTTCACTGATCACATGTTGATGCCATTTCCTAGTGATGAAACCAGCCTTTTCTTAGTACGTTAGGGCCTGAAGTCATCCTAGCGATGATCACTCCTGTACTTATACACAGCAGCAGTGATCGCTCAGTGAATAGAGGTGGAGCAGGATGGAGATCGTTCCAGCCCACCCGCCCCCATTCACAGTAAATGGGCAGTTGTTCATGGATAGACGACTGCCTGATTATATGGGCCAATCATCGTCCAGTTTTTATGTGTGTAGAAACTGAACATCGAACAATAAGGGAATGAATTATCGTTCTTTGTATAGTCACTGGCAGCATTTACACTGAAGATTGTCATTCAGATTCCCGCGATCCAGCAAGAATCTGAATGATGATTGGTCCATATAAAAGGGTCCTTAAGTGACCAACAGTATAATCTCATTACATCTGCCACAGGCTAGTCACCCATTTTTACTGTGTCTATGAATTATTTGATAGAGCCTAACTCTTACTAATATCTGCATAATTAGACATATTTACCACTAGCCTCACGGGTCTGGGAAAGCTGGTTGGCAACATGTGTGATTGCAGCAGTCATAACGATATTAATTGCCACCCAGGTTACATAACTAAGAAGTGGTTGAATGGGATTGTGAACCCCTTCATGCCCCAGGGTGAACATTTACATCCTGGGCTTGCAGGGTTGTAGGGAGCGGAATTGGCTCCATACACGGCAGGTGCCAGTTGTCATTGAGCACGGATCATGGACCATTTTCTTCAGTATTTTGATGCGAAATCCGCGTGAATTTGGTGTCCATTTTTTCTTTCAATGTGCATTTATACTGTCGTGTTTAGGCTGTGGATTTTGAAATCCCCGTGACGACATAAGTGACATGCCAGTTATTTGACACAGATTGCGGATGAAATCAGAAGTGTGCATGGGATCCGCAGCAAGTCCTCTTGTTTGTATCTGCAGATAAATGTGCACATTTCTGATGTGGATTTGTACTTGAAATCCATTGTGGATTTTCTATTGCAGATTTTGTCAGTGTGAACACTCACATAAGGGTCTTCAGATCCCGCCAGTGGAAAGCAGCAATGTCTTTCTAACGGTTACCTGTTCTTGCTTCTTATACAGGATCTGGCCTACAGGAAAGAAACTCTCGCTGCGGAGAAAATCAATAGTAAAATTGGGATCAGGTAAGAAATGTGAAAAGAATTGTCCTTTTTTTCTTCTCCTATTTATGTAGCTGACCCCTGTTCAAGTTGTGCTAACCTTGTGCGTGAGCTAAACGGAGCCGCCAGTGAGGTAAAATTATCTCCAAAGTCTGTTCATAAATCAATGTATAAAATCATGTCTTCTGCTTCATAGAATAGGCTTTCTCTGTCACAGGGAAGCCAGGGGAATAGGAATTGGGTTTTGCTTTCCTGCCCTTCTACTGAAACCCTCACACTAGAAAATGCAGCACTTCTGATAATACAAACTAATGTGCTAATCCATATTTCTCGTCCGTATCATTGGGGGCCACAGCCTAGACCATGGATATAGCCACTGCCCTAGGAGGCGACACTAAGCAAAAAAGTGTTAGCTCCTCCCCCCTGGCTATATCCCCCTTGCAGGCACTCAGCTAATTAGTCTTTAGCTTAGTGTCTGCTAGGAGGCAGACGTGGCTATTCGCGGGAATCCGGGGAGTCGGGGCTTTTCCCTGGCTCTACTGGCCTCCCGGGGGAGACGCAGGCAAGGGGGTATCTCTACCACTACTGCGGCGTCTCACCCAGTGAAGAAAAAGGGGCCCGACCATGCAATGCGCATCTGAGTCGGTTACCCGCCAGCCATAGGGCTCCCCCTCCCTGGAGTGGCGCACTGCCTGACCAGTGACGCATAGGGGGTAGCACTGCTGGAGACAGGTCGACGGGCGGACAGGCTGTGGCTTCCCTGACGGCGCAAGGTACCTCAAGGAGGATGTAGTGGAGAACGGACATCAGGATGGCAGCGGCGGCAGCAGCTCTCCCGGCAGCAGGGGTAGGAGCACGGCATGCTAGCAGGACGCCGGGGCGCTGGCTGGGCAGGTCAATTCCGGGTGCGGCGCTCCGGGGGGCAGGGCGCCAGCGCCGGGCTGTAAAACGTCACTTCCGGGTCGCGGGCGGACTTCCGGGGCAAGCCACGCCCCTCCGACCGCGGCAGACTTAAAAGAAGCAACCAGACAGAAGAGTGGCCGCTCTCAGCAGCGAGACACCCTGTTTGTCTGGCACTACTGAGCCCAGCACTGTGCGCAGCTCTCAGCTTGCAGCACACAGCAGCATCTAGCATCCAACCCTCATACGGCCCTGCAGACTTCTGCTACAGAGTGAGCACCCAGACAGCAGCAGCATCTCCTGTAACGGGCACCAGCAGCTGTAGCAGCGCCGCAGCAGTTTCTGCCACACACCTGCCGGGTCACCAGCACTACTATCTCCGTGTGGTGGACCCACATCGACTCCTGACGGCCTTCAAGCTTCAGGAGCAGAGGCTCCAGCTGGATCAGGGGAACCGCCAAAGCAGCTGCTAGACCGGGTAAGCCCTGCCAAGGCAGCACTTTGCGGTGTCTCCCCTCCCCCTCCCCTGTCCCCCCTGCAGGTACTCCTGTGGCAGTACGTAGCATCCCCACTTACCGGGGGTTTCCTTTTGCCATGTCTGACCCTAGATCAGAGGGTTCCAGCCCGGCCAAGGGGAGGGTGAAGCATTACGCTTGCACAGCGTGCAACATTAAGTTTGCCTGCGGTCAAGTCGACCCCCGCTGCGCTAAGTGTGCCACGGCACGCGCGGTTCCAGGGATCACGGTGCCCCCTGCCGCCCCTGTGGAGCCAGGGCCCGAACCCCAATGGGCGAGGCCCTTGGCCGCTGCCGTCTCCGGCCTGGCCACATCTTTTGCGGCAATTTTACGCCGGTTAGAATCCAGCTCGGAAGTTTCCTCTTCAGAATATGCGCGCGGGAGGGCACGTAAAAGAAGGAGATCCCGCAGCAGCGAGGACACCTCCAGTAAATCTCGCCATACCAGGAGGTCATCTAGGCCCTCCAAGTCCAGGCGGTCCAGAGACTCTCATGATTCCCATGGGTCCAGGGAGTCCGTCCATACGTACCACAGGTCAAGGCATTCTTCGCGGTCCCGGTACTCTGCGAGACCAGTCCGGGCTCGCCAGGACTCCCCCCGAGCATCGTCCTCGCGGGCTTCTCAGGATACGGCTGAAACGGCGGGCGAGAGCAGTGGGTCAGAAGACGACGAACGCTCCGCGGTCTCGTCTGCTTCTGAGCTGGACGATGAACAGGTTTCGCGGCTGGCGAGCCTAATGGACAGCTTAGTAATAGCTGTAAGAGAAACCCTCCAAGTAACGGAGGAACCAGTAGAGACGATTCCTTCCACGGGTCGTTTAGACGGCAGAAGAGATCGCGACAGGTCTTTCCAGACCATCAGGATTTCGCGGACGTCCTTAATAAAGAATGGCAGAACCCTGACAAAAAATTTAGGCAACCTGGGAAGTTACATACCCATTCCCAGGAAGTCTGAAAAAGGGTTGGGCGGTACCCCCGGTAGTCGATCCACCAGTGTCACGGCTATCTAAAGGCACGGCGTTGCCAACAGCCGAAGTGGCAACTCTGGCTAATCCACAAGACAGAAAACTGGATACATCGACGAAATCAGTGTTTCAGGCCACGGGCACCGCCCTGCAGCCGATCTTTGCGGCCGCATGGGGCAGTAAAGTGTCCATAGCCTGGGCCAAACAGCTGTGGAAAGACATTCTAGCAGGCGCTCCACCTAGTGAACTACTGGAAGCAACAGACAATATCATACAAGCGAACAAGTTCGTATGCGCAGCAGAGCTAGATGCAGCTAAATTCGTGGCTCGAGCGTCCGCCGCATCCTTCACGGCAAGACGAACCCTCTGGCTAAAGAACTGGTCAGCCTATTCAGCGTCCAAGATGGTCCTGACAAAGTTGCCATTTGAGGGAAATAGGCTCTTTGGGCCTAAATTAGATGACTTGATAAAGGACGCCACAGGCGGCAAAAGCGCGTCTTTGCCACAAATCCCAACAAGAAAGGAAAAGGTTCCGTTGAAGAGGAAACCGTCTTGTAGGTCCTTTCGGCGTTTCTCATCCCGTTCTGGGTCAGGGCAGTGGTCCCAATCTAGGAGGACCCCGACAGACGCAAGGAAGGGTCCAACCTTCAAGGCGAGACAAGCAGGGTGATCCCGACCGGGAACATCTAAGGCGGCGGGATCAAAGAATGCGGCATGAGGCGCCGCCCCCACCCAGTGTCACCAGGGTGGGGGGCAGGCTCTCCCAATTTCGGGAGACATGGTGGAGTCGCGTGAGCGACAAGTGGATGCAGGAGATCGTGGCATCTGGGTACGCGATCGAATTCGCGACTCTGCCACAGAATTCTTTTCGCAAGTCCAGAGTGCCTGCCACCCCAGAAGGAGTAGCCAGCCTACAATTGGCAGTGGAAAATCTTCTGGCACAAGGAGTTATAAAACCAGTGCCAGGGGCGCAAGAGAAGCAAGGGTTCTACTCAAAATCTTTTTCTAGTGCCCAAAAAAGACGGCAGGGTCAGGCCAGTACCGGACTTAAGGAGACTAAACCAATTCATCAAAACAAAACATTCCCGGATGGAGTCGATCAGATCCGTGATAGCCTCCATGCAGCCAGGGGAATTCTTATCCTCAATAGACATCAAGGACGCCTACCTCCATATCCCGATTCGGGAAGCACACCAAAAATTCCTGCGTTTCGAGACGCAGGGAAGGCTTTTTCAATTCACGGCTCTGCCATTCGGCCTGTCAACCTCTCCAAGAGTCTTTACGAAAGTACTAGCAGCAGTGATGGCACTACTCCATGCAAAGGGCATAGCGGCCATACCATACCTGGACGATGTGCTAATAAAAGCACCGTCACGGGACGGCAACATCAAGAGTTTACGTGTCACGATGGAAACTTTAGAAGAATTTGGCTGGATAGTAAACCGCGAAAAAAGCGTGCCTAATACCAACACAATGGTTGGAGTCCTTGGGCATGATATTCGACACCAGCCAGCACCGAGTTCTACTACCCCAAACAAAGGTAGACAAGCTTCGGTCTCTAATACAGAAGAGAACGCTAACCATCAGACACTGTATGAGTATTCTGGGCCAGATGGTAGCAGCCTTCGAGGCGGTCCCCTTTGCCCAATTCCGGTCAAGGATGCTACAACATCTGATATTGTCCCGCTGGAACAGGTCCACACTGACTCTGGAACAACGAATCCGGATAACCCCTCAAGTCCAGGATGCGTTGAAGTGGTGGTTGAAACCAGGGAGGCTTCAGGCGGGACGGCCTCTGGGCCCAAAACAATGGGTAGTATTGACGACGGACGCCAGCCACTCAGGCTGGGGCGGAACACTGGGGGGCCAGTCGGTTCAGGGAGTTTTGGTCTCAGAAAGAAACAAAGTTGCACATCAACATCCTGGAATTACGCATACTGACGTGGGCGGAGAATCATCTGAGCTCAATATCAGCAGTCTACATTCCCGGAGTAGACAACTGGGTGGCAGATTACCTAAGTTGGGAAACGGTGGATCCCGGCGAATGGGGGTTGCACCCAGAAGTATTCCGGGCAATATGTCGGAAATGGGGTACACCAGACGTGGACCTCATGGCGTCCAGACTGAATTACAAAATTCTTCTATTTGTGGCCCGAGCACAGGATCCGCAAGCGGCAGCAATGGACACACTGACCATTCCGTGGGGAGGATACAAACTCCTGTACATATTTCCACCAATCCCCCTCATACCAAGGATCCTGTGGAAAATCAGACAGGAAGGGCGACCAGCGATATTAATAGCGCCAGATTGGCCAAGAAGAAGCTGGTACACGGCCATCATAGTAATGTTGACCGACACACCATGGCACCTACCGGATCGAAGAGACCTGCTATCCCAAGGGCCTTTACTACACCCGGATTCCAGGTCTCTACATTTGACAGCCTGGCCGTTGAAACCGAGGTGAAGCGTTTCTTCACCTGGTGTGAGGAGCGGCGAGTGCAGCCGATGCAATTTTCAGTAGCCAGAATACTGGCATTCTTACAATCGGGTCTCGAAATAGGATTAAGGGTAGGCTCGCTAAGGGGGCAGGTGTCAGCACTGACGGTGCTGTTTCAGAGGCCAATCGCAAACAGAATGGCTGTGCGTACATTCCTTTAGGGAGTTGCCCATACGACACCCCCGTTGAAGGAGGCTATAACAGACCAACCATTTGAGCCGCTGAAAGAGATTCCTATGCGACTACTGACCTGGAAGGTAGTATTCCTCGTCGCTATTACCTCTATTCGTAGGGTCTCGGAGCTGGCGGCCTTGTCTATACAGACCCCCTATATGACTTTCCACCAGGATAAAGTGGTACTGAGACCATCACCAGAGTTTCTACCAAAAGTAGTCTCAGAGTTTCACATCAAAGAAGAAATTGTCTTGCCTTCCTTCTGTCCAACGCCAGTACACACGAGAGAGAAAACGCTGCACCACCTGGACTTGGTGAGGGCGTTGAAGATTTATGTAAAAAGAACCAAAGAATTCCGTAAGACTGACACCCTCTTCGTAATTCCGGAGGGGGCTCGGAGGGGCTCGGCAGCCTCAAAGGTCACCCTATCTAAGTGGATAAGGTCCTTGATAACAGAGGCGTATCGCACCTCAGGACACACGCCACCATTTCGGGTTACGGCCCACTCCACACGGGCGGTAGGGGCCTCCTGGGCGGTCCGGCACGGAGCCTCGGCGCTTCAGGTGTGTAAGGCTGCCACCTGGACTTCCTTACATACGTTTTCAAAGTTTTATAAGGTCCACATATCTGCATGATCGGACGCCGCACTCGGCCGGAAGATCTTGCAGGCGGCGGTCCTCTGACCACACGGTCAAACTTTAAAATGCCCACCCGTTATATATAGATTTTCGGGACTGCTTGTGGACGTCCCATGGTCTAGGCTGTGGCCCCCAATGATACGGACGAGAAACAGATATTTTTGGTATAACTTACCGTAAAATCTCTTTCTCGTCACGTTCATTGGGGGCCACAGCACCCACCCCTTGTTTATTTAGGCGGTTGCTGGAACGTTCCGTTCTTTGGTCATTGTTTGGCAGAGAATTATGCCAAAGTATGTATTTTGGTATGTATGAAACATAATATGCATAATCGTACTCCCACTGGCTTCCTACTGCTTGCAGACAGACTAATTAGCTGAGTGCCTGCAGGGGAGATATAGCCAGGGGGGAGGAGCTAACACTTTTTTGCTTAGTGTCGCCTCCTAGGGCAGTGGCTATATCCATGGTCTAGGCTGTGGCCCCCAATGAACGTGACGAGAAAGAGATTTTACGGTAAGTTATACCAAAAATATCTGTTTATTTAAAAGGGTTGTGCCACTGATGACATTTCATCTCCTGTCAACCAAATAGGGAATAAATGTCTGATTGAAATGGGTCCTGCCGCTGAGTGATATTGAGGTCTTGTCGCCCCAAATCCTCCATGAGAATGGAACAGGGGTGCACATGCATGACCACCAATCCAATCGCTTCTATGGGACAAAGAGAGATTGGTAGATGTGCTTGGTAATCTTCCTCCATCCCATAGAAGTGAATGAAGCGATTATCTTGCATCTGCAGCACCACTCCATTCTCATGGAGAATTCTAGATGTACAGATCTCAGCACCCCAGCGATCGGACCCACAATGATCCGACATTTATTCCCTATCCAATCACCAAATGTATTCTAGATACGCTGCAGAGTATATCGGTACTATGTCAATAAACATGAGTAGAGATGAGCGAGTATACTCGCTAAAGGCAATTGCTCGAGCGAACATTGCCTTTAGCGAGTATCTGCCCGCTCGAGATGAAAGGTTATACTCGCTCATCTCTAATTATGAGGGTTGTAATAGAAGTTAGTGTTCCTTTCAGATCATCATAAGAGACTGACAATCATAAATTGATAACTGGATATCAACATCACCCATGATATACAGACAAGCACGAGACTTCTTGTCAAAACTGTAAACACGCATTCAGCATTCCCCTTAGGATGTACAAAGGTACTCCCTTACATCACACACAGTACTTGTGTAATCTATGTGCAAGGAGAGCATTGGGCAATGTGAGATGGTGCAATACTGTATGTGTGTGCAAATTAGATTGACTCCAAAATCATGTCCCAGCTCTAGTCAGCATATCCTTCCCTCTTTATTGAATGGAAACATTTACTAGATAAGCTTACATAGTCAACATTGTATCTTTTTAGTATCTTCCAAATACTTTTAACTATAATAATTTTTGCACAACTTAAAAAAAAAAAGAAAAGAAAAAAAGTGCTGTTGTCTCTAAGACTAGGTCCACATACCCACAATGAAGCCTCCATCGCAGACTCAATACTTTTTTCTTTTTTGTAAGATGATGGACACCATGACAGAAACCTGATGGACCTCATTATAGCCAGTGTGGTCCATAGGTGCTGTTGGTGTCATCATGTGAGTGAGCCATTACACTACTGTTGTTTCAATTTTTTATAAATGTACCAATTGAATGCCTTATTACAGTGATTAGCTGCATGAAGGGAAATCTGTAAGGACACTATTACATGAGCACTGTTAACGCTCGTGTAATAGTGCTAATTGCTTGGGTGCAGTGGCACTTTTAGGTGCAGCCCGGAAATTATTGGGAAAACCCATGCACTAGTGGTAGCCACTACTGCACATGCAATGCAACCATAAGAGAGAAAACAATTTTTTTCAATTAGGGAAGAAGTAATAAAAGGCGATCCCATTTTTTGTGGCTCAACAGCAGCATGCACAGATCCCCATAATGACATCAGTTACTATGTTGCAGAAAGTCTCTACGTTAATAACATACTCTGCATATTGTGTAACAGGAAAAAAAAATGTCTCCTATTTCCCACGTTTGGTAAGAAGAGATAGAACAGCCCCTTCCTATACAACATGACATACTGAGATGTGTGGGAAACAAGACACCACTGATAGGACAATTGCGTTAAGTTTGGTTTTCAGATGTTTATTAGAAGCAAAGTTACAAAAACTTGAAAATTGAATGCAGAAAGTTATGAATCAATTTTAGGAAGACCATTTTTCTGAGAACTTTGGAGATAGAACATCAGTCAGATGTCAGTGGTGGCATCCATTCAAAGTCCTTTATCGCCCCACTGACTCTTAAGTTCTTCTTCACAAATTCTGCCCCAAGAGCGAGTACTTCATGCCGGGCTAGTCGTTCACCACAACTCCCACACACTCTCAGATATTCTACTATGTCATTTTCCTATTATTGCTTCTTTCCGTTATCCTCCAACACGTATAGGACCCTTGTTTTTAGATTGTTGACTGAGTGCAGGCTTCAGCACAATGTGACGTCCAGCAGCTTCAGCGAGTGTCCTTCCTCGGCGAACATTTCTGTTAAGCCTGCATTTGATTAAAAGTTTCATGCGCAAAAGTTCCTTTTTTAAAGTTCCACTTCAGTTCATGAATCTTCAAGTATTGGGTTTGTAATTTTTACCATTTACGCTCATGAGCTGATGTTCCTTTACATATAAATTACAGACTCCCTGCGTTTGATGAACTTTTGTCTCTTATTACCCCATTCACCTCTACCTATACTGTAAGAGTCACTGTTTTTCCAGTTATTGACCAGTGAAGTCCTGTATACATGCTTGCACAGCTTTGCACATAGTAAACAGGTGTACAGTATATATATATATATATATATTGATGGCGAAGCAGGAAAACAACACTTATGGCTTCCCTTCCTCCAGTCTATGATGGTCTGTGACCACTACTCCATGCGGTATTTTGCAGTATTGACTATGTTAAACAGCAGCTAATGTTTTCCGCCAAGGCCCACTGCTGTATTATTAAATTGCTTCTACAATAAGTATATTACAGAACTGCTACCTACAAGGTTGCACCTATACTTTAACTCTCACCCTTGTGCGTGTTTTTGTTTATTCAGTGAAAGCCTCAAATTGTATCTGATAACAGAATTACTTTACATAAATAGTGAAGTCCAACCCATTCTACCTGATGAAGAATCACTATATAGTTATAAGTCACATGAAATCCATGACTTTCTCTTTCTCCAGGGAGACCCCAGACAAGTTGGCGAAACTCCTCACACGGATGTGTCTGAAATCTCATGTGTTGGAAGATGGAGAGCAGCTGGAGATTGAAATCCCCCCTACAAGAGCAGACATTATTCATGCGTGTGACATTGTGGAGGATGCAGCTGTCGCCTTTGGTTTCAATAACATTCAAATGACCATCCCTAAAACCTACACCATCGCTAACCAAGTGAGCGCCCCACAGTGTCTGCACTAGTAGATGTTACCCCTCCTGACATGTAAATACTTGGCATTTCCCATGAAATAACATTTCTGCATCCTGATTTCTTACCATTCTGCATTATGCCATTCCTCTCTTATTACTTACTTGGTACTATTTTCAAAAAAGTCATAGGTCTATCAGCCAGGGATGGGAGAGGGTCCGGATGAAGGGACAGGGTATTCTTTCTAGGAATGTATGAATAAATTGACAAGTGGATATCAACATCACCCATGATATACGGATATGTCCCTACATAGGCTGACACTATCCAGTCATTACTGGATCATACTGTCAGCAGTGAACTCAAGAAGTTGTTATTATATATAATTACTTTCTTCTTCTTAAAGGGGTTGCACAGGATTGTAAAAACATGGCGCTTGGCTGCTTCCATCATGGAATAGCGTAACACCTGTACATAGGTTGTGTTTGATATTGCAGTACACAGTCGCTGAGCACTTGAACTCTGCTATGTCTGGAGCGGTCATTGAAATGAGTAGAGTGGTTGCGTGCATGTACGACCTCCTCTCCATTTGGGAGCCAACCGGAACCCCGTTCTCAGACTCGGTGGGGGTCTGAGCAGTCATACCCCCACCAATCGGTTTCCTCCTACCCCTTTAATTTATTCATTTTAGATATTCTTCACCCAGCAACTGTAATGACCTGTGCAGATCTTGTAAGTGCAGTATTGCCTGCCTTATAGTTACATTAAATTGCCTCTTTAGCATCCTTTTTTTTGTCTTTATCTCTAGTTTCCTCTAAATAAGCTGACAGAACTGCTGCGTCAGGACTTGGCTGCTGCCGGCTTTACTGAAGCTCTGACATTTGCCTTGGTAAGTAACTGTTGTGTTGTCAGTCACATTGATTGGCAATGTTTCATCTGCACAATTGTCTGCTTATTTACATACAATAATTCTGTCTGAAATGAGCCTAAATCCTTCTTTTTATTCTGTTTTTAACCACAGTGCTCAGTTGATGATATTGCTGATAAACTGGGTATTCCAGTCTCTGCCACCAACGCAGCACACATTGCAAATCCCAAGACTGCAGAGTTTCAGGTAGGGGTAAAAGTAATGGAATTTAAGTTCTTTATGACTGATTTACAATATTACACGGATCCTTCATCTCATCAATAGAGTAATGGGAGCAGTTTGTTTGGCCATCTTTTTTATATGATTACTGTTGCTGACTGCCTTATTGGGTCTTGGTGACTAGAGTCTTTGAAAGTGAACCATTAAAGGGTGTTCTCTTCTCGGCCAAATATGGCTGCAATGGGAACCCTCCTCTATACGAGAAGACTGGGAAGCTTGCTGTGCTACACTGTTTGCGTAATTTCCATTGACTTCTATGGGAGTTAAGGAAACTAGTTAGAAAAGCCCACTCGAGTGTTTTCCAGAATCCTGATCACCTCTAGCCACCTTGTACTTGGGTGGTGGCAGCCACAACTAGAGATGTGTGAATCCCAGGTGGGTCCCACATCAATATGACTTTCTTGTAATATCCTGTGGATGTGCTGGTTAGACTTCCATTGATCCCGAGAATGGAGGTCCTGAAGGTCCCTGAATGAATGGATCGATTGAATGAATTGAGCATACATTTCAGTGGGATTGCCAGAGGTGGCTCAAGCACTCAAATCTCTCCTACAGTCCCATAATGACCAGGGTCATGTCCTGTCTATAAAAGTCTATGCGTCCGTCTTAAGCTGCCAAGCTAAGCCGACAAGGGACAATGACAGCAGAAGGGCACAGCACTCTAGTGAGTGCTTCTGCCGCTTCATTTCACCAATCAACAGGCATCTTAGCACTTGGACCCCCACTGGTCAAAACGTTTGACATGTCACTATGACATGTCCAAAGTTTCTTAAAAATGCAATTAATTTTTAAGACATGAACAGAAATGGCTGAACAGACAAAGAGAATCTGTACAGAGGCCTGAATCTAGAATTTGGCTTTTGTAATCAACCCGTAAACTGATTTTAGGCTTAATTAATGGTGTTTTCAACCTTCTCTTCTCTCCTCTGTTTAGGTGGCTCGCACAACCTTGCTGCCCGGCTTGTTAAAAACTATTGCTGCCAACCGTAAAATGCCTCTCCCTTTAAAACTGTTTGAAATATCTGATGTGGTGACCAAGGACAACAGTAAAGGTAAATATCAGAAAATATAGTACCCTGTAAAAATATTCACCACCTTGGTGTCTTTCCTGTTTTGCTGCATTACAACCTTGAATCAATCACTTAAGTGACGCATTTTTTCGTTATTTATAGATTTAAAAAGCCACTTTTTTATTAGCAATTTAAATTCTATGACTTTTTTCTGTACTTGGGAGTGTAATGTTTTTATAAATATTTAGTGTAGTTTAGGAGATGTAATGCAATGAGATGCAGGCAATCCCAGCAGTGATTTTTTGGGGGAAGGGCTTGAAGTATAAGCCCTTCCCTGAAAATCTTCCCTATCTGGTGTAAAAAATATATACTCCTCCAAATGGTACCTTATAAATCATCCCTAGCTTGTGTTAAAAATAAAAATGTGTGAACTCACATCTCGGCTGCTGTCGGGGTCCAGCAGGTCTTGCCACGTGTCAGCCCGACTCTACACTGAAGATCTTTCAGCCTGCGGGGATTTAAAATCCCCACTGGCTGAAAGCACTGTCTCTGATTGGCTGAGGACCTCAGCCATTCCTTGAGTGACAGCTGAGCGCTGCCTGTGATTGGTCACAGCGCTCCGCCAATCACAGACAGCACTCGGTCCATTCATTAAATTCTATGAATGGACCAAGCGCTGCCAGTGATTGGCTGAGCGCTGTGACGAATCACAAGCAGCGCTCAGATGTCACTCAAGGAATGGCTGAAGGCTGCCTGTGATTGGCTGAGCCCTCAGCCAATCAGAGACATCGCTTTTAGCCGGCGGGGAGTTTTAAATCCCCACTGGCGGGAAGATCTTCAATGCAGAGTCGGGCAGACACGTGGCAAGACCCACCAGACCCTGACAGCGGTGGACAGGTGGGAATACATTTTTTAAAAATTTTTTACCAACGTTTGGGATGATTTTTGGGGAAGGGCTTATATTTTAAGCTGTTCCCCGAAAATCATCACCGCGGGGTGTCCCCTCCTCAGTGAACACTGTCACAGTGTTCAGCGATGAGGGGACTGCAGCGGGGATGAAGGAATTGCCCATTGATAATCTCGGATAATGATCATCGCCCATTGATTTCAATGGGGCCCGAGCCGCTCTCGCACGTCGCATGGCATGCGTCATAGACAAATTTAAAATTTTTCTCCCGAACGCATGCCTGACGATGGAGTCATGCAAGTGGTTAAAATGGATTTTAGTTTGGATTTTTTTGTGACCGACATGATAAAATGGTCCAAATTGTTACAGTGGAATAAAAAAAAAGATGCTTTATTTAAAAATATATTAAAACTGAAAAGTTGTGAGTGCGTATGTATTCACCCTTTTGCTATGAAACCCCTAAATAAGGTGTGATCCAACAAACTTGACTTCAGGGGTCACATAATTGCACACGAGGACCATATTCATCTAAAGTGTCACACGGCGTCAGGGTGAACACACCTGTTCTGGAAGGCTCCTCAGTCTGTGACAACAGTAAGTAAGCAACATGAGGACCAAGGGGCTCTCCAAATACGTTGTCTTGGGGTCCTTTTAGATGAGGCAATGTATCGTTTAACGTCGTCGTTCGCTCAGACAGCCTGTTTAGACAAGCAGATACATTGAAGGAGTTGGATCAGTCTTGCCTGGAAGAATAGGCAAACCTCCCAGTGTCTAGATGTGCTAAGCTAATAGAGATCTACTCCAAGGGATTTCCGGGGGTCAATACTTTCTTACATTAAAGTACTGTCTTAATGATTAATCAGGTTATACAGTATGTTGTGTAAATCGCATAGTACAAACCCCACAAAAATCTATTATAACTCCAGGTCTTAATGTAACGTAACAATAAACAGCAAGGAGGGTGACTACTCTTACAAGGCACCGTACTACTGCTCTCCAACAAGTGTATTTAGTGGTGTGTATCTTATGGTATCAATGCTCGGTGATGGAAAAGTAAGGTTAGTGTGAGAAAAGCCCGTCGGCATCAGGATATCTTTACATTTTCATATATTTCTATAGATGTTTTGAGCAGAGAGGAATGTAATAAGAACAGTTGCCTGCAAGTTAGTATCTCTGTTACATCCTGGCTGTGTGGGTTGCATAGAACAGCATACAGATGGTTGCGCGTCTATGCATGATTTTTATTTTTTTGCACTTTTTTGGCTGACTAAATAGATTCTTGTTGCTTGTGACAGCTTGGGTCTGTTCAGCAGCCTGGTTCCAACAATAACTGAAGGGCCATACTAGTATAGTGTAGAAAGAAGACATAGAAGTGTGATTGTTCTCAGTGAGAGAAACCAAGTAATCTTGTAGATATGATGCCTTTTAATGGCTAACAAAAATACATGATGTTATAGTGAGCTTTCGGGTCTTCTATCGATCCTAGCCTGATGAAGGATCGATAGAGGACCCGAAAGCTTTTTATGAATACATAGATGCTTGAGTCCCAGCGGGTGCAGTATCTGCAGGGCGGTTTACTGGGTATTCCCATCATAATTGTTCATCAGCGTATTGCTAGGATATGGTATCCTGGGGTGTGATCTCTGGAAACCCATGCATCACCCCAACTAGGAAGTTTAAGCCCCGTCCACTTTTTTTTCCCTATGTAGCACTACCAGTTGTGTTGCAGTGTCCTGGGCAATAGTTACAAGAACTCCGAAATGTAGGGGCTAGCGGCGGTGATCCCGGCAGTCCTAGTGATATGCCACTCTTTTCTAACCCCTTTTATTAAACCTTTGCAACTTGCGCATTTTTCTCTTCTCTGAATAAAACTAATTTTAAAGGAAAAGGCCAGCCACTTTAATGGTGCACCACCAATTTTTATCTAAAGATGCTATGCCTTTGCTGACTCGTAGGTGGCGGCACTCCTTAATTCATTGATGCATAACAGTTTCGTCTAACCCGACATTGCATTTTGTACATTATTAAAGGAAAATTTAGTAGTCCCCCCCCCCCCTCTTTTTATTCAGTATGTTTTTGTCTCCCTTCAAAAGCCATATCCTTTTCCCTTTCATACATATGCATTCTATAAATATCTGACCTTTCCATTATTTACCAGCAGGGGGCAGGAGAATGTAAGTATTCTGCCTCTCAAAGAGCATATAGTATTAAACTGTGCATTAGAGTTGCTTTCTCTTCTCCGCATCGCTGCCGGTGTCAGACATTGATTTCCTATGAATAGATTCAACCACATCTGGTTGCCTCTTCTTTATATTTTACTACATCAATACATCCCTGGATAAAAGATACGTTGCAACAGAGACAAATGCTGTGTGAAATTGGTCAGAGGGGTAAGCGGCAGAAGGGGCTTATTGCACTTTGCACAGCAAAAAAAAAAAGCATCTGTCGGCAAATGTGCTGTAATGTCACGACAGATGGTCAGTCGGCCATAAGTCAGCGGTCACAATCCAATTCAATAGAGACCTCAGCGGCCGTAAGATACTTGTTGCAGCACTTCATGGTTGAGAATTAATTCTAAGCAATGGTTATTAGAGGAGCCGTTGGTTGCTGAACAAACTCTATAGGAGTGTCTGCAAGGGCTCACAATTTTCTTTTTTGTTAAAGCCGAACTTCACTTAGAGAAAAACATTCTGATGTGTCAAAGTGACATACGAGAAGTAATAGTGGCTGGGGGTCAGCTGAAGGCCCTTTTTGTGTTAGCATTTGGTGAAGGTCCCAGCGCCTGGACCCCTACTGATCAGTACTTCTGACTTGTCACTATGACATGTCAGAACTTTTCTTAAAGTTTACTTATACAGAGTGCATCAAAAGTGTGGAAACACCCATATAGAATAAAAATGGTTTAGCAGACGGTGATTCAGTTTTGCATACAAGCAGCAGGAGAAGGGGAAAACCTGTTAGGTCATATTACCAAAATGTCGGCCATTTTGAATTGGGTTCAACTTTACATTTTTTTTAATTGGAAGGTAGGTCTGTGATATGTCAAAATGGTAGAGAATTGCACCAGAAAAACAATAGTTTGCTTTATTTTAGCATAATTATATTCATTCTCATGTTAACGCAGCGATTGTTCTTCATTACAGGCAATGTGAATGGAAGTGTTATCTGAAGCAGAACGTGTTGCGATCGTCCTTAGACCAGGCCTTACAGCATCTGTAATTTGTAAAGATACTTGTTCGTAGGCAAATTCACTGTATAGAGGCTAACCCCACATTCTTGAGAGCGACAGATGTAACTTTGTGGGCTTTTTCTGAATGAGTAAAAGTTTTTTGCTCATCCAGATCTTGGTTTAGCAGCAACAGAACCTGTTTCATGGAATTTGGAAAGAAGCTTGGCAACTGCACTGGTGGTAATGGTAGGTCTAGGTGAGTGGCTTTGATTGCAATCTGAGGTGATAACATGTTTCGTTCACCTGACAGAAGTACACTCAACACGTCCTGCTTGAGATAATGCCATCATTCACATTGCCTGTAATGAAGACAAATCACACATTAAAATGAAGCACACCCTTGTTTTCCTGGTGAAATTATCTGCCGGTTTGATATATCACACTTACCTTACCATTCGAAAACTTAAGCGTTGAATCCAAGGTCATGGCATTCAAAATGGCCGACATTTTGGTGACATTGCCTAACTGGTTTCCTCCTTCCCCTGCAGCTTGTATACAAATTGGATCACCATTTGCCAAACATTTTCATTCTATATGGGTGTTTTCACACTTCTGAGACACTCTGTATTTAGAAATGTCAGGTAAGGCTCAGTTTACACCAACGTGATGGCTGTGTTGGAGCCATGGCTGCTGTGACGGATCTGTTTCCCAATGCTGATGGACTTCATAGACTTTTATTGGAAAAGGGGGTTGTTTATTTTTGCCGTCGGCATTAAGAAAGTTTCCGAGATTTATACGGAACCCATAGAATGCTATTACGGGAGTGTTCTACCCTAGCCACACTTCTGGGGAAGGTATGGTACTGCATTACAATGGCACAAGAGTACATACTCCTCCGTGCTGACCTCTTGGACTATTTATGCTGCTGTCTGAAGCCTAAAGAAATCAAGAACTTTTCTTTTTTTTTCGACCGAGCAGATCTAGCCACCAACTGTCCGATATGAGTAGAAAACTCATTTCTTTATGGATCTCTGAGTTTTACGTGAAGTGGGATATTTTCTTTTTCCTATACAACCCAGCTTGTCTAGAGTGGGCTGAGTAGTGCTGTCTCTAGATTGTCGATCAGGGGAGCACAACCTTTTCTGGTCCGAGGACCTCATTGTCAGATTGTATCACTGTCCATGGTTGCAATAAAACTTAAAGGGGTATTGCCCTGTAAGACGTTTATATCATACTGATAGTGCCTCTATAGTAGCATCAGCCGCACGATGTTCTGCCTAGAGCAGTGCACCGTTATCACTTACCTGTCCTCGATCACACACTGCATGGACATGGAAGATAGATACAAGCAGCCACTAGAGGGCACTCACATGTATCTTCCAAGATCTGATAGAGAATGGATCTGCATCAGAAGGAAGCGACCGGCCCTTCTAAACTAGCAGATGAGCTTTGCGCAGAACAGCATTACAGGCTGCATGTGCCCGGGGCTGTGTGTTGTGCACCCCTGCATTAGGTACATGTAATATTAGAATGCTATGAGATAACTCCGTGGCGCAGAATGTTTGTGTGTACAGGGAAGGCATTCTAGGACTTGTAGTTAATAAATGTCCAACATCTGCTGCAACTTACTGTTCAAAGAAAGGGCCGCTTCCTTAGTAACGGTAGAATGGGAGCTGGATATTTGGTAACCAGCCCAAAGGTTAGTCATATCGGTTATATCTGAATCACTTTGGCATCATTGGTAGAATATTTTCAATACTTCTGTTTCCAGGAAAACCTAAGTGGCAGGTCCTTCTAGTTCAGAGCTGAATCACGCTGCGGTAATGGGTTTGCAAAGGAGTTTTTTCCCTTTTATCTCCTATTATCTTGGACAAGCTGCAGTCACACAAGTGCTCTAAGGTCTGATTCATCTCCGGATCACCCGGACTGCATCCAGCTATACCAAGTGCTCAGAGCTGGGGAGCAGGAGGGTTTTGGGCTGATACAACGTTATATAACTACAATGAAAAAACACAATGGTAAAGGGGCTGAAGGTCTAATCTGTAGTAACACAGTAAGGCTGAAAAGGCACATGTCCATCCAGTTCAGCCTATTAGCCTGCAATGTTGATCCAAAGGAAGGCAAACAAAAACATTTGGTAGAAGCCAATTTTCCTCACTTTATAGAAAAAAAAATCCTTCCCAACTCCAGTCCGGCAATCAGAATAACTCCACGGCTTAATGATCCCTCTTAAGCAATCGGTGACCATAACATGTAATATCGTAACACTCAAGAGAGGTATCCAGGCCCCTCCTGAACTCTTAGCAAGTTTGCCATCTCCACATCCTCAGGCAGAGCGTTCCACAGTCTTACTGCTCTTACAGTAAAGAACCCCCTTCTATGTTGGTGAAGTAACATTCTTAAGCTTCTTTCCTCTATATAGGACAGAGAATTATATAGCGCGGGAGCTGAGCTCACTCTATACCTAGTAGGGGTCGACTGCCTTTAACACTAGAAGACCTTATCGGAGAGAAAACTCAAAACGTGCCTGTTAGTCATCTGAATGGCGCTGTTCATTCTGACTGTGGCATTTAAATGTCCCGAAAGGCTTGCCCACAATGAGATCATGGGCACCTGTTTGAGAGCCCCTAGAGCTGTCATGTATTTCTGACAATTAAGTTGTGCCTGTTACAGAATGCATACAGTATACTGTATTGTATAAGCGATCAAATGATCACAAGTTCAAGTCAAGACAAAAAAGCAGTAAAACTCTTTGAAATAAAGTTTTTTTAATTATTGCAAAATGACATTTTTTTTTTAAACTCCCCATATTTATAATTTAAAAAAAACAACAAAAAAAACCTGTAAACGAGTGATCCATTAAAGAATATCCCATCACTTATCCCGCCTGAGAAAAAATAAATACCGTACACAACATCCAAACTAGTACTACTTTGATCACCATTAGAGATGAGTGAGCGTACTCACTAAGGACAATTACTCGAGCGAGCATTGCCCTTAGCGAGTATCTCTCCACTCGGAAGAAAAGGTTCGGCTGCCGGCGCGGGTGACAGGTGAGTTGCGGCAGTGAGCGGGGGGAGAGAGGGAGAGAGAGATCTCCTCCCCGCTCTCCCCCGCCGGCAGCCGAATCTTTGCTCCCGAGTGGGCAGGTACTCGCTAAGGGCAATGCTCGATCGAGTAATTGCCCTTAGCCCGTATGCTCGCTCATATCTAATCACTATGTCTCCAAGAAAAAATGTACTAAACAGTGATTAAAAAGTCATATACACTCCAGATAGTAGCAATAGAAACCACAGGTCGTCCCACAAAAAACAAGCCCTCACACAGTTGCATCGATGGAAAAATAAAAATGTTCTATTGGTCAGAAGGGGGTGACAGAAAATAATTTTTGTAAAAGATTCTACTTTTTAAAAGTAGCACAGCAATGTAACTATATAAAATTAGTTATCGTAATCCTACTGACCCATGGAATATAATTATCATGCCATTTTTGCCCCAGTGCATACCCTGTTTAATAATGTTTTTAAAAACAGGGTTTTTTTTTACATTCTACGCCATTTCAGTCATTATATGGTACTTTAAATAGTAGAACTTGTGCGGCAAAAAAAAAACCCAAACGGCTAAAGATATAAAAAAAGGTGTGATTTTTGAAAGTGCAGAGGGAGAATAAAAAAGAAAAAGTGAGATACAAATGTATGAAATGCCACAGCCAACATTGCATGTTGCCACGCAGGTGTGTATCTGTGAAAATGATCCACTCCTCAGTGCCCATGTTGGAGTCCTCCGCTGGCCATTGGGAGGTAATGAATATAAGTGCGCGCTCTGTTTCTGGACTCCATTAACCCTGAGCTGTCAGATGATATCCGGCTGTTTAATAGCACAGAATGACTAAATCCAATACAGCAGTGATCGGCCACTTATCCTTGTCTGAAGTACATTTCAGGGAACCGGCAAAGGACACGACTTGTTATATCACAGGCATTTTTCTTATTATGCCATTGAGTTCAGTGCTGCCTCTCCCAGTAATACACTTTGTATGCGCTGCTAGGAGGAGCGGATGGAGGGGAGTGATTGTGGTTTTCGTCCCCTTAGTGACTGACCTATTTTGCACCTTAAAGACCAGGCGTTTTTTTATTTTATTTTTCAGGGTTTTTTTCTTAGTTTTTTTTTTGTGTTCCAGGAACCATAACATTTTTATTTTTTCATTGACATAGCCATATGAGGACTTGTTTTTTGTAGGCGGAGCAGTACTTTTTAAGGGTAACATTTTGGGTACATATAATGTAATTGTTTAACTTTTATTTAAGTTTTCTTTTGGGGAGGATTGGACTGGAAAAAACAAATTCCGCCATAGTTTTTAGCTTTTTATGATGTTCACCATAAGGTGTAAATAACGTTATCTTTATTCTGCGAGTCAATACAATTTTAGTAATACCAAGTCTATATAGGTTTTTTTTTTTTTTTTTTTTTTTTTTACGTGTAACTAGTTGCTTTTTCAACAGAAAACCACTTTTTAAAAAAATAAGCGTATTTGCATTGCCGCATTCCGAGACCCATAGCATTTTTTTTTCTCCCACTGAGCTGTTTGAGGTATTGTGTATTGAGAGACTAGTTGTAATTACCATTGATACCATTTTAGGGTGCTTGCGACTTTTCGATCACTTTTTATTGGATTTTTGGGGGATGCAGATGAATTTTAAAAAAAATGCATTTTTTTTTCACTCCTCACCATGTGGGATAATGGACAGTACAGATGATTATTAATGTGGCAATATCTCAAACTTTTCCCATACTAAAGGAGATTTTATAGGGAAAAAACTTTTTGTTAAACTGAAAAATGAGTGTACTTTCCTGTTTACACATTTTTGTCTCTGAAGAGGATTTGAACATGTGATTGTTTGACACTAATATACTACAATGCATTACTTTGGTAGTGCAGTGTAGTATGCTCTTAATATTTCTCCTATTAGATCCGACTGTAGGCTTGATCAGGCCTCCGGTTGGCATGGCAACTCATCAGCACCCTGTGATCAAATTGCAGGGTGCCACTGGGTGATGGGCAGAGCATCCTTCCCCTGTCAGCAGCTTTACATGCTTGAATTGCTACTGAGAACAGTATGTAAGGGGTTAAAGGTAGAGATGAGCGAGCATACTCGCTAAAGCAAACTACTCGAGCGAGTAGTGCCTTATGCAGGTACCTGCCCACTCGTCTCTAAAGATTTGGCTGCTGGCGGGGAGAGCGGGGAGGAACGGAGGGGAGATTTCTCTCTAAGGTACTCGAGTAGTTTGCCTTAGCGAGTATGCTCACTCATCTCTAGTTAAAGGGCTGGCATAGAAGGTTTTTCCACTCCCAGCCCTAGAGCAGAAGCCCAGCTGACAATGGACAGCTGAGGCCTGGCTCTTCCGAGTACTGGACTGCAAGACTAGCCTTAGACAAGGCCACCGTGTTTTTACAGTGGCCCAACCTAAAGCCCTTTAGTAACTACTGTAACAAAATTTGGTAACTATGGGGTTTAGAGTCGCTGTCAGCTTTCAAGCCAATTTGGCCAATGACATAAACTAAGGGTAGAGTCCAAAGTAAAGTATCCTTATCGTGCCAACACTGTTCACTAATATTCCACCTTCTTGAATGGGATATGGACTTGAGTATTGTGCTTCCTCTCTCTGCTTCTCCATTGATGTGCTACTTGGGTCAGACGTTTAGAGTTTTCTTTACTGGCTTGGTAAGTGCGGGACTGTGGCGTTTGGGTTTACTGAGCAAATCAAGTCATCTGTTCATAAATCAATTGTAAGTCATTAAGATACAGTCAGCAACCTGAGTTGCATCTCCACCTGTCCAGTGCAACCCGCAATTAAGTAATTCCATGATGCCAGTCGCCATTGTTCTTGGCAAACTTTGCAGAACACTGTGCACCCTTTACTGTCAGATTTAGGTCACTAATTAAGGAAGACTACATTATGGGTATATTCACATGCAGCAGCAGATGTGTTCCAGGTATTCCTTTGAATCCGTTTGATTCATCTGAATGGGGTTGATTTGGCAGTAAGTACCTAGATTTCTGCAAATGAATCAGATACAACAAATCTGCCATGTTGAGAATGTACCCTAAATCTGAATTTTCTGAGCTTTTAAACCATTTTTCAACCTAATTGAAATTTTGCAATATGGAAGTAAGAGGTAGCAAAAGGTACAAAGTAGCAAGATTGGCAAGAACTAAGTAAGGGTGACTTCACACAAGACAACTGTCATCGGAGTAATCACGCTAGATAGTCACTAAAGCTTACGAATGACTGTTGTATGCTTTTACATGGAGCCTTTGCACTGGCCGAAATATCATTTGTCGACTAGTTAGAAGGTGTGAGGTTCTTTGTTGGGCAGGTATTTGAAAGTTTGCCCCTTCCCAATGTGTGATCATTGGTTGCCGACTCCACCTAACGCACATAAATTTGTGCAAGCGTCATTCGAGTGAACAGCGAGAGCGGCAGCAGGGAGTATATCCTTGAAGACCAAAACCAGCCAGAGACCATGACAACAAGTGTTCTTTTGAAGACCAGAGGGGACTGTCCAGTTGGGGATGACTCACATATATTTGTGTTTTTGGGAACCGAGGAGGATTAAGTGGGAGGGCAAAATGTTCAAAAATGGCAGAAGCCAGTTCGTATTTGGTAGGAGGCACATGCCGAACAAGCGCACACCTCCCTGCAAAGTTGTTGGCTAGTTGACTACCTGTTTACACCAGATGATAGATAATCAACCAGTGAATAATATTCTTAGGTGAGCAGAAGCCAAGCGACTAGTGGAGGAATCTTGGCTCATCACACAGAACACCCCTTGCTTACATTTGTTCTATCGAGCGACTATTCGGTTGATGGTTGTCTCATGTAACGGCCCCCAAAGTGGAGACGTGACTGGTTGCTGGTTTCCCTGAAGCTTCCCATATACGAAGCTGTAGAACTACTACTCAACCACCAATACGTGACACATCACCTGGCAGCACTGATGAAAAGCAGCTTGACCGCAGTTCCCACCATGGACTTTAGTATTAGATCTTTATTAACTCTGTCCATCAATCTCATTCATCCTGGAATTTCAACTTTGTAGGTGTAAGTATACGACTGGGCCATGATGCATGAGTTGAGCTTCATCTGAGGAGCTTACTTGTCCGCTCCTAATACATACTTCATGCTTGCGGAGCCCTCTGTCATGTATGGATGTGGTGTGTTGGTGTAATTGTTGTTCACTGCAGGGGTTGTTATAAGAACAGATAAAGCGATTTGGGCCTCCGTCCTCCGGACATGGGGAGCGCGCCGCAGATACCGAGCGTTTGAAGCTTGACAATGTGCAGCTGGAGTCCAACTCTCCTCCGTCTGTTCCCAATTTCTCCTCTTACTTCTACAAAGAGCGAGTCTGCAGCTGATTTGGGATTTTCCTTATCTTGTTTGTCTACCGTTTACGCCATTCTCCTGTTATTTTCATCTCTCCCTCTTAATCTTGGTGATTGCTACTTGTCAAGCTCTCCGCCATTGTTGTGCTTCTTTCCTCCTTTGAAGTTTGCATAGATCCAAATGCCGGTACGCACTAATCCGTATTGGGTTTACATGGGGCGGTTGTTCTTATAACGCGACCTGTTGTAACGTAGATGGGAAAAAGGTTTGAATTTATTAGATGTGCTAAACTGGATTTTGACATGGCCAGTGGTACGAATGCGAATAGATTGGAAAGTGCTACTACTACTATTACTTTTGCTACTACGGACACAATCATTGCTGTAAAAGTTGTTCCCAATTACTGGGTGCCTAGGAGACCAAGTATTATGACTTTAAGGGTAGCCACGGTTTGCAGCACCTACAGATATACAGCCAGTGCCATCTTAACGGCATTATGGGCCCTCGGGCAAAGCAGTGTACTGGGGCCCCTACGACAACTGCTCACTGGAATAAAAATGTAAATTGTTGATAAAATTAAACACATATTTATTTATAAATCGATGTTGAAACATTAAAAACAAGCTGTGCAGCAATAACTAATCAAAGAAAACTGGGAATGTGAAGGATATCATAGTTTGTAGTTAACCTTCTCCATCATGAGACCAGTGTATCATTTGGGCAAATAGTTGTGCAATTGTAGACTATTGATGGCCTATCATCAAAATACACCATTAATAATAAATCAGTGGGGGTCTGCCCCCCACAGGACACCTGCTGAGCAGCTCTTCTCTAGGCAGGTGTGCTTCATGCACTGAGCTGATTAGACAGCTCCGTTCCCACTGCAGTGGCCAGGCTAGGTATTACAGGCAAAATTCTTATTGAAATGAATGCAAACCTTGCGTGTAATACCAAACCTGGCCACTGCATTGGCAACAGAGCTGTCTACTTCCTGCATAAATCAGCTCAATGTACAAGTGCACCCACCCACAAACAGCTGATTGCCAGGAATCCCAGGCAGTCAACCCCTACTGATCTACTATTGATGACCTATTCTGCAGATAGGCCATGAAAATGTTTACAACTTGACAAACCCTTTAATTGTCAAAGTTGCAATATGAGCCAAATAGATTATGAATGGCATCTAGATGGCCTCTGCTGAATATGGTGATATCCACGTCTATTCAGATCGTAAGATAACAGATTCGATATAACCATTAATGCCTCCCTTCTTTCATTGTTTCTTTAAGATGTTGGAGCACGGAATCAGCGTCACCTGTGCGCAGTGTATTACAATAAGAACCCCGGGTTTGAGGTCATACATGGCTTGCTGGACCGTATCATGCAGCTATTAGGGGTCAGTCCTGGCACAGACAAAGGATATTGCATCAAAGCAGCGGAAGGTAAGAGTTCATATCACCCACATATATTACATGGATAAAGTGCTCCGGGCCAAACCATTACTTCAGAGCTGTGTAAACTTTTTTGGAAGTTGTAGACAATTTTTAGTTTTGCCTTTAGGCTAGGGCTAGATGGCAAATTTTGGTCATCCACAAGCTATAGTAAAATGGGAGAATTACTAGAGATGTGATGTCGCTGACACTGCAAAGAAAGACTGTTGAATATCTGAATGTAGAATTTTGTCTTTTTACAAAAAAAATGGAGTATATTATTAGCATCTGTGGTTCTACACAATATCAAAACCCATGCCAGAAAATTGTCCCCCAATGTATGCTCCATCCATGCAGCTTAAAGCGACCTTCCAATCAGAAGCTTCAAATTGATATGTTCGTCAGTACCTACAGGGGATAATTACTTGCTATTTATTTTTCTTCACGTCTTGCTAGCTCAGCTCCATTAGAACAGTGAGTTGTGATCTGTGACTATACATTAAAGGGGTTGTCCCGCGCCTAAAGAGAAAATTTTTTTTTTGCCCAGTCCCCCAGTACCTGTAAAGGAATACTGCTGCCAGGTGTTATTAAAAAAAAATTCCCTTAGCTGAATCCCCGTTCAGCAACTTTAAAAAATCTTCTTTCCAAGATGGCTGCCGCTGGTCTTCTCCCATGGTGCACCGCGGGTCTTCTCCCATGGTGCACCGTGGATGTTCTTCTGCTGTCTGAGCTCCACTGCCGATTCCAGCCACCTCATTTGGCTGATTGGCACCATGTGACGGGGCGGAGCTACGCGATGACGCTGAGAAGGGGGAGGAGCCAGGACGCAGCTCGTGAGCCCGGACCATCCAGAAGAGGATTCCTCTCTGTGCAAGCGCGACTGTTCCGGCGACCAGAGAAGAAGTTTGGTCGTCGCCATGGAGACGGGGACGCCAGCAGCGGGAGGGGGTAAGTATATAACTTCTGTATGGCCAATATTTAATGCACGATGTATATTACAAAGTGCATTAATATGGCCATACAAAAGTGCATAACTGCACTGGCTTCTGCGGGACAACCCCTTTAAGTACACTGCTTAATATGGGAAACTCCTCCTCCCTGTCTAATCATTGGTTCGAACTACAGAGGAGGCATCCAGAACCAATGATGAGACAGGGCGTGTCCAAGACTACTTTAGCACTGTAGCTAAACTATAGTCACAGATCACAGTTTTGTAGGCATTTTCAAATGTTGATCCAGGGATTATTCTGACTGCCATTATGGAGCTGGGAAGGAATGTTTTTCCCCAAGGGGGCTGATTGGCTTCTGCCTCTTGGTTTTTTTTTTTTTGCCTTCCTCTGGATCAACAATGGGGGGGTTGAAACAGGCTGAACTAGATGGACATTGTCTCCCTTCAGCCTAACCTACTATGTTACTATGTAAAGCTGACCTAAAAAGCTAGCAATAACCATGTACTGACATCCATATAGGTTTTGACCTGTAGACTGGAGGGTAGCTTTAAAGAGGGTTTCTGCGACTTCAATCTTGATGGTTTATCCTTTGGTTAGGTAATCAATTTCTGGTTGTTGATGGTCTGTCTCAGCACCCCCACTGATCAGCTGAGTGAAGTAGCTGCAGCCCTTCGGCATTTCCTGTGCCACTTTCATTGTTTACCAGACACGGCTACATACATTTTGTAATGGCCCTGTCAGGTACAGCAGCGCAGCCCATTCAAGTGAGTGCCACGGCCCCCTCAATCAGCCGATTGTGGTGGTACGAGGAGCCAAACCCTCAACAATCCTATTTCTCTTATTTTTCCATTAACGTAGCTGTTTGAGGGCTTGTTTTTTGCGGGACGAGTTGTATTTTTCAGCGGCACTATTTAATGTACCATATAATATACTGAAAAACCTTTAACCCTTTCCAATCCACTGTCTGACGTCAGAAGACATTCTGATTGAAGGCTGTACAGCTTCAATGTCAGAAGACGTCTGGCAGGGTATTCTTACTGAATATTACTGGCCGCTCTGTTGTCAGGGGCCTCTCCAGCATGTCCCATACTGCAGTACTAACTCTAGCCAGCAGATGGCGCCATTGTATAATGGCTGAAAGAGAAAGCCCATTAGGAAACCCTGAATCCAAAATTGCAAAGGGTTAAAATGTCTTCAGTTGAGGGGAATTACATTTTCGAGGCGTCTTGCTTTTACGGCGTACATGACCTGACATTATAACTTTATTCCGTGTGTGAGTACAATTACGACAACGCCAAATTTATATAGTTTTTTCTTTTTTGCTATACTACTTTTAAAAAGTAAAATCTCTTTAAGAAAACTAACATTTTCTGTCCCCATCTCCTGACTGCCATAACTTTTTTATCTTTCTGTCGATATGGTTGTGTGAAGTCTCGTTTTTTTTGTGGGACGACTTGTGGTATTTATTGGTACTATTTTGCAGCACATATGATTTTCGATCGCTTTTTCTTAAATTTTTTTTTTTTTGAAGACAAGGTGCCTAAAAAAGAGCAATTCTGGTGTTGTGTATTATATTTTTTTCTGATGACCTTCGCTGTGTGGGATAAATAATGCATATTTTTGATAGATTGGACTTTATGGAACGCGGCAGTACCAAATATGCTTTTTTCTTTTTTTTTTGGTTTTGATTAGAGATGAGCGAGTATACTCGGTAAAGGCAATTGCTCGAGCGAGCATTGCCTTTACCGAGTATCTCCCCCGCTCGAGATGAAACGTTCGGGTGCCGGCGGCAGGCAGGGAACTGCGGGGGAGAGCGGAGCGGAACGGAGGGGAGATCTCTCTCTCCCCCCTGCTCCCTCCTGCTGACAGCCGCTACTCACCGCTGCCCCGCGCCAGCACCTGAACATTTCATCTTGGCGGGCAGGTACTCGGTAAAGGCAATGCTCGCTCGAGCAATTGCCTTTACCGAGTATACTCGCTCATCTCTAGTTTTGATCTTTTAAGTTGTAAATATGGGAACTTTTAATATCCTTTATTCTTTTATAATAATAATAATAATTTTTAAAAAAAAACATTTTTTTTCCACTTGTTTTTACTTTTTTTTTGTTTTTTGAAGTCACCATATGTGACTAACTTTTGTGTTTGTTTGATTGATTACAACCATATATGCAATACATCAGTATTGCAGTATATGATACTTCTGCCGGCATTTTATTTAGACAGGCCACAGGCCCATCTTTATAGGCAGTATTGCATGGCAACCCTTCAGAAGGCGCCCATCTGCCATGACAACCCAATGGCACCTCATGATCTCATCGCTGAGGACTTGTCGAATTTAGATGTCGCTGTCAGTTAACAGGCGCGATCAGCATTCAATACTAACTGCAGTTGTTGCTGGCTGGTGGAAGCTATCAAAGACCAGCGATTGTTTAGGGTACAGGCTCGGCTACCGGGCAAACTCCATAGAATCCTCGCTGCTTGACATGGTATATTTGCACCTTATAGCATTAAGGGGTTTAAGTCGCAGACAATCCCTAAAACCATTGCACAAATTCTAGGCTCAGAAGAAAGGCATTTCAGAATTTAAGCTATTGAGTTAGAATTATAAGTTGGGCCTAACTTGCAAACAGAGTTTGCTGTCTGATGCCACACAATTTACGGAAAATGGCTCTAGTGGAAATAACCCTTTAATAGATGAGCACTAGTTGTAAATGTCAGAGACTGGCTTCAGCTCAATGCTGCGCTGCGGGATCCTCATGTACTGGAATTCCGGGAAATATTAAAGACCTGAGGACTATATTGATTGTGGTTTCTCTCCATATGTATACAGTTATCTCCTCTATCATGAGCATATGTATAATAGCGGGCTGTTCACGCGCCTTCTGTCCCTTTAACTTACTTAAGCAGCGTCCACCTAACCGGGGTCATAACCTCTCCCCTCTCTATCTGATGAGAGCTCTGGAAATTATCAGGCTGGAGCTGGGATGTGTTGGGGCCAGGTTTACAGGATCAGTAATTGGAGCCCAAGACATGTGTTAGCCGCTGTCTGATTCTATTAGGGAATTGGAACATTTATCAGCGAGGCCTCGAGATCTCCAGGAATTGTATTATCTCTTCTGCCTTTTACATCCAGGCAATACTTGTAATCCATAGAAAGCATCAGATGCACTATAACCAGCGGATACAACACCGTTCTTGTTAATCCTCCTCCATTATAGAGCTGCCTATTTGTTTCTCTAATAGCTTCATAAGTCACACGGGGATATTAGGGCTATCGTGGAGATTACTGATCTAATTTACTGTAATTTATCATCTTCTCCAATTTCTGATCTTGGAAAAAGAAAAGTTGATAGCTCCATATTTGATGAGAGCAGGGGCAGTTTCATATCGGCGTTGGAGCCTCCGGTTGGAGGTTCGGTTGCAGATCTGGCTGAAAGTACCGAAAGAAAAAGCGCTTTTTCTAAAAAGCTGGGCGGAAAGCCCATTATAGTCAATGGGGTCCGCCGGGCAATGTTCGGTTTCGTCTACAGACTGCGAGGATTCCCCTTTCCTGCTCCCAGAACAGAGCAGTAATGCGGAATCCCCACGGCAGCCTTACATGATGGTAAAAACTATTGTACATGGATTTAGGGCACCACTTCTAGAGAGAAGGGTTTTGGACTACACTTTCCAAACAATGGAGAGTTACACTTTGTTGTGGTCATAAATTAGCTGATGGCGTTCAGGACAGAGCGTAGAGCAGAGGGAAACTAATGGCCCTTTTAGAGGGGACAAGCTGTTGGGCAACGATCCCCGACAATCGTTCCAGTGATGCTCGCTGCTGTGCTATTAGAAAGGAGTGAATATCGCTGGCATCACTCACAGTGCTGGAGGCGGTGCGGGCCGGGGGGCATTCTCTCCACCTCCATTCATTGTAAGCAGACAGTAGTACAAAAGTGAACTGCTGGTTACACAGAATGGCGCATGGTTCAGTCTTCTAGATGCAGAAACTGAATGCCTGAACAATACTCCATCCTTTTCTGCATGTGTATACACAGGACGATTATCGTTCAGAATCGCATGGTAATCTGAACGATATTCGTCCCGTGAAGAAATGCCATAAGGGTGCCTTTAAACAGACCAACTATCTCACACAGGCAAGTTTTCAGTGATTCTTCTCCCATGTCGACGTGGGACCCGACAAACTACTGAGTAAGAAATCACTCATTAGTTGCTTTGTTTCAGCGACTAGTAAGTGATTTTCTCACTCAGTGTAAACAGGCAGTCGTTTATCTTTGGTGGCTGGGAGAGATCATCGTCCTTGAGGCTCTATCTCTGGCCATTGAAGTATATACTCTAGCGCTTTTCCACAGTCCAGCTACATGGATTCTGGCTGCTATACTTACATTCTGCACATATATTATGTGCTCTGTTTTTAAAGCCAATATCTGAAAAATTATCTATTGTTTGGATCATGTTTGGGGTTTTTTATGCTTTTTTTTTTTTCTTTTTAATTTTCTGTGAATTTTTTTTTCCAGGCCACCATATATGAATATTTTTTTAAAGGTTTTATTTTAATTTTTTCATGGGCAATGAACACTTTTAAACACATTAAATAACATGTCTCACTTGCAAGGTCCCATATCCTATACATTTAGATGATATGACATAGGACAGTAATATTTAGTTCCTCATATATGTCCATCCAAATCACATGGAAACTTTAGATATGATTAGAACTGTACCTTTTGAATTTAGCAAATACCCCAACAAGAGAGATAAACCAACCGCCACGTACAAATCCCTATGGGTATTTAAAAAAAAAAAAAGAAAGAAAAAAGGCACCAAGACACGATAGACAGGAGATGTCTCATTGACTTTTGTGGGAGATTATTGTGGATATACTCTGTGCTTTGTGTAGAAGTCATTGTGCAGGGAGAGGTAGGAGGTGAGCTGTGACCATCACTGATTGTGGTATTTGTCATTGTAATCCTGCCTGAGATGAAGATGAAATGGCTACGGGGAAGTGATCCCTACAGCACTGCAAGTCTCAACCTATTATTAGGTTCAGAGGAGGGAAAACTGCAAGATTTTAGGATTTAGAAAAAACGTACATAGTGACACGAAAAATAAGAAAAAAAAATATGTTTAAGACAATAATTTGATTTGAACAATAGGGCATTTTTTGATAACCCAATCCCTTTGTGGTAAGTCTAGAAGGCTTCTCCTATGATGGACTGCAGATGCCTTCTTGGGAAAGGATTGGATGTTATCAGCCATTATTTTAGTGCTGGAGACTTCTTTATTTAAGAGAATATATGTGAATGACTTGTACAGTGTTCATGTTCAGCTGGTGGGGTGATAGGAGGTCTAGAGGTGCGAGCCGTTGTATCATTGCCTGTATGTAAAATATCACTTAAGCTGCCCACACACTTTACACTAAATTTAATAGAATTGAATGATTTTAACTAAAACAATTGTTTGTTGGGTGGTTTAACAATAAATGATCATTTTGGCCGACTGATGACAGACCGACATCATCTGGAAATATTCTGGAAAGTTTTGTTTTGATAGTTGGATGAAAGTTGGTTTTCATGAACGATTTATCAGCAGTGAAGCTTGTTGGTCCAGCGCCAGGTGCCATTGAACATGCTTGGCCAGTTTGAACAACTGTGATGGCCAATATGAACTAAAATGTGTATATCTGTGAAATCAGATAGTTGTCCAACGACTCTTCAGCCATCAGCCTACTTTTATTGAATCTTTAGGGCCACATTTAGGGCTAATGCCCATGGGTGGATTTATGCCACGTTTCCCGTGTAAATACGCGGCAGAATAACGCAGCTATTAGGTTCGATCACGTGGGCAAAAAAATCATGGCATGTTCTATTTTACCACTTTTTTCCACGGCGAGAGGTCTCCATTAATATAGTAATACCTTTTTTTTTACATCTATGTCTCCTATGACATCATATAATACATCTGGGGGATATATGTAAATATGCTACTTTTAAAAATTATGCATTTTGGAATTATTTTTTTTGTACACTTTACCCCTAATAAAGCAAACAAATAATTGAAAGAAAATTCCACGAAAGAAAGGTATTAAAGAACAGTCCTACATGTCACAAAAAAAAGCCAAAAGCAGCAAAAATAATTTTGGCAGCCCAAGATAAAATATATAGGGCCATAAAACCATCACAAGCATAAAATCGTTAAATGGCGTCTAGCCCTTTAGGGTGGCAACGCTCTGGACCTTGAGGGGTTAAATGATTCTCCATGGGCAGGTGTATTCAGGGTGTGTGCACCTGCTAATAACCTTCCACCCTTGCACGCTGAGTAAGGTGCACGTCTACAGGCGGGGTGGCACCCTCCTGGCGTATTAAGCATGACCCAATGAATTTAAAGCCAGCAGGCACAATTACACCGGCTGCACCTGTAATGGCTGGTGATCGCTGCAAGGAACTGGTGTCTTTTGGGGTTTTTAAGCAGGCATGAAATGCGGACAGCGTGTTAAATAATAATTAAGAGAAGCTACTGAAACTCCGAATAGAAGAGTAAATGAGATTTATGGAGGCACAGCGGGAGAGCCAGCCTCTGATAATACATCATTGACAGTAGGTACAGTTTCATGGGTAATTATGACCAGCTCCCTGTGGGGTCTTCTGCCAGATTCCAGGCCTTTGATCTATATTGCATATTACATTAATACCAATCTTGTAATTCTCTTATTCCCCGCCCTTCTCCCTGCTGTTGTGTAGAACACCCCTAGCCATTAGCCCCCCTTCCTACTATTTAGCACAATTATATTCTGAGGCTCCTTCATTTACATTCTGTAATTACAGTGTAAGAAATATCGCTGCATCTTGAGATTGTTGCAACATGTAACCATTTAATAAGAAGTTAGAGGAGTCAGCATTGTTACTTAAGCTGTTATTAAGCCTTCAAGCGATACAATGGGGACTATGTTTATAAAGGGGTGCAGACAAATGGGCAAGATTCACCATCAGCGTTCATTTGGCAAATATTTGCTAGGCACATGAGGCACTTTTATTTGTCACCCCATGGATGGCATACATACGGTATTCTATTATTTTATACCCAAACTGTTGTGGTAGGTGTACAAAGGATGCAAACCCCAAATAAACTAGTGCTTACTATTGATTCCATTGTAGGCACATTGGAGCCAATTTACTATTAAAAAGTCAACGGTTTTCTTGTGCAAATTGTACCAGAAACCTACATGTGATACATCTGGCGCGTTTATGTGACATGAAATATTTTGATACCTACAATTAAAACACTTTATATCCTTTTTCCTGAAAAATACAAAATCCCCCTCTGATTTTAACTCCTTTTGAATCGTATTATCTCAAGCACCTACATGCCAAGGGCCTCATTTCACAGATATAGGGATCGGTCAGATGAGCATTTTTTTATTTATTTTTTTTTAAGCGCATGAATAGGCGTGCTAAAAAAAAAAAAACTGTCGCATGTCCGCAAATCACATAAACGGGTAAATTTTGTAAGAGCAGAAGACCTGAGCTTCATGTGCCTAAAACTGCAGCTGCTCCAGGAGAAGAGAGAGAAGAAGCTCCGCAGGGCTTCGGGATTTCCCCAGTGTAGGGAGAGATGGAGCGGGGCTATGGGTTAATCCCCCCCCCATTGCTCCTCACTTTCTCCCTTGCTATGAGGAAATCCCCCATATGTCTGCTCTATCTCCCTGCTATGGGGAAATCCCAAGGGATATCCCCATAGGGCAGAGAGAGGAGGCGGGGCTACATGATCCTCATAGATTCCCTATAGCAGTCGTAGCGAACCTACGGCACGCGTACTAGAGGTGACACGTAGAGCTCTCCCTGCTAGCACGCGTCGCCGTCGGCCGCTCACCACTATAGTGAATACCGGTATTACTGTATCTTGTCTCCACCGAAACTACTGGTAGAGACGAGTGATGGGGCGGTGACGCCCCCTGCACCTGATTGGGTGGTGAGCTGGGTCCTCTGCAGGTCCTGCCAGGACAGTAAGGGTGTCCTACAGCTTCAAGACTGCTAGCACCGGTGGAGAGCGACAGCATCCAGTGGCGGCAGGGGAGCGCCTGTGGCAGGACTAGCGGCAGACAACAGCGGCCTGGAAGCACAATACATCCATAGCATGTGGAGGCAGCTGCACAAGGGGCAACTTTGGGAGATCCACAGGCAGGGGAGCGGTGGCGGCGCTGGCGGCAGCACATACTGAGGCCGGAAAAATCCCCATACTGCAGAGGCAAGCATTAGCACGGCAGTGGTGGAAGCAGAGACATCGACAGCAGCACAGCAGAAGCAGTGAGGGAGCGGATGCACTCTCTCACTGCAGGGGGATTCCTCCTGCGGACCCAGGATGAGTGAGCGGAGGGTGCGGCTACCGGTGGACCAGGGGACATGGAAGGGGGACGGCAGCGCCTGTATAGATGCAAGCAACAACAGGTGGGTTAGGTTTCATTTTCATGTTAGGCTTAGATTCTTCAATATTAATGCTTCCATGTTAGTGGTGTACATTGAAGTATCTAGATGGAAATGTAAGTCTCACATGAAATATAACCCTTACCCTGCAGCCGTGGCAAATATCTATACACTGGCTGACTCCAGTAAGGTCCTAGCAGCAGCCTATCGGAAGCTGGGGGTGTGAGAGGGGCGTTCCTTCTGTCAAACCCCCTGGGTAATAATAATAATAATCTTTATTTGTATAGCGCCAACTTATTCCGCAGCGCTTTCAGGCATGGATAAATGCAAAACAATACAACAATTGCAACAATTACAATGTGAGATACATTGGGTTAGACAAACGGGTTGGTAGTGGTACAGGAGGTGCAGGGGTTGGGGAACACAGGCAATAGGCAATTTTATGTACAGATCATTTATCAGAAGGCAAACAGGGTGGAGCACCATAGGGAGGGGCGAGGGACTAGGTCAGGAGATTTGGTATGCTTCCCTAAAGAGGTGCGTTTTTAAGGCACGTCTGAAATTTCGTGCATCGGGAATTGTCCGGATGCCTTGGGGTAGAGCATTCCAGAGGATGGGTGCTGCTCTAGTGAAGTCCTGTAGGCGAGCATGAGAGGTTCGTATTACAGGGGCGTTTAGTCTGAGGGTGTTAGCCGATCGGAGTGAGCGCGCTGGGTGGTGTACTGACAGTAGGGAGGCGATGTATGGTGGCGCAGCGCCATGCAGAGCTTTGTGAGTGAGGTAGAGGAGTTTAAATTTAGTTCTGCAGTGGATGGGCAGCCAATGCAGCAACTGGCATAATGCAGAGGCGTCTAAATAACGACTGGATAGAAAAATGAGTCTAGCTGCTGCATTTAGTATGGATTGGAGTGGAGCGAGTCTAGTGCGGGGGAGGCCAATGAGTAGCGAGTTGCAGTAGTCAATCCGGGAGTGGATGAGGGCAACCACGAGCGTCTTTAGCGTGTCCGTGGTTAGGAACGGACGTGCAATAACACTGTGAATACCAGCAGGGGCCGCGTCTCCCCTGCCAGCATTCACTCAGCAGCTGTGCTAGCGGCGCTGATCCCAGCCCACACTGTGACATCAGTGTGCAGCCGGGATCCTCCTCCTCCCCCCTTCCCTGACGTCTCCTACATGGCTCTGCGAGAGCAGAGAGGGTGGTGTCCGGCAGCACACTGACGTCAGTGTGCACCTGCGATCAGCGCTGCTGGAGGGCGCGCCGGGCAGAGAAGGAGCGGCACTTCCACGAGGAGGTGGGGGTAAGTATGTGGGTCTTGGGGGGGGGGGGGGGGAATGGGGGGCAGCTGTGAGATGTCACTACTACACGGGGGGCCGCTGTGGGGTGTCACTATTGCTACTGTGGGCCGCTGTGGGGTGTCACTATTGCTACTGTGGGCCGTCACTATTGCTACTGGGGGCCACTGTGGGGTGTCACTATTACTATTGGGGGATGCTGTGGGGTGTCACTATTGCTACTGGGGGCCACTGGTGGGTGTCACTATTACTACTGGGGTCCGCTGTGTGGTGTCACTATTATCGCTGGGGGGAAGGGGTGTCACTATTACCGCTGGAGTATGTTTACATGTGGTGGAAATGGGCAGGGCTATTTCAAAATAGACAGCGTGCAGATTTTGACTCCAGAAAGCGTTGCATCTGTTTGGTTAAGCCCTGTGGCCAATTAGAGACAGCGCTCAGCCATTGAATGACAGCTGAGCGCTGCCTCTGATTGGTCAGTGTGCAGCCAATCAGAGGCAGCGCTTTCAGGAGGCAGAAACGTAGGCACGCATAAAAAAAAAGGCTTGTCTGACCGAAGCCTTAGGGAGAGCACCAAGCAGGTGAGTGAAGAAACTTATAAGGCCATCCATGCTCCTCTGTGTAATATGCAAATAAGGGAGATGGAACGATACCTTTGCAGCGCCACCTATTGGATGGCAGCATTCCTTCAAATCAATGCTTGAGCCAGGTTGGTGCTCTGGCAGGGTCTAATAGCCTGCTGGCATAGGCTTAGTACAATGCACTACAAAAGTAATGCAGTGTGCTATGCTGGTGATCAAACAATTGTGTCTTAAAGTCCCCTTCAGGGACTAAAAAATGGTGTAAAAAAAAAAAAAAAAAGGTCAATAAAGTTTGCTTTAAAGAAAAAAAAATCCAGTTTAAAAAAATTGACAATTTCCTCACAAAAACTTTTTTTTTTTTTTTAAAGAATGAAATACCCACACAATGTTTAAAAAAGCAACACATAATAGAATTACCGAGCTCGCCCAACCCAGACAATGAAAATATTTAGTTTCTTTTATCTCGCTTGGTAAACGTTATAAAACTTATTTTAAAAAGTAACGCCAGAATTCCTATTTTTGTTTTTTTTAGCCCCCCCAAAAACACAATAAAAAGTAATCAAAAAGTCACACGTACCTCAAACTGACTGAAACTACAAGTCTTCCTGCAAAAAAAAAACAAAAAACAAGCCCTCAAATAGTTTTGTCGTAAGAAAAATAAAAATGCTATGGGTCCTAGAATGCGGTGAATCTGATACAATAGTTTTTATTTTAAAACGTGTTTTTATTGTGCAAGTATATATATAAAAATATCTCTAAGAACTTGGTATCGCACTAACAGTGCTGACCCAGAAAGTTATTGTGTTAGCTTTACCGCATGATGAACACCATAAAAATCTTAATCTAAAAACTATGGTGGGGTTTCTGGGGCTTTTTTCCATCTCGACCCACTTTCTCCCAAAAAAACACCCCAAAACACATCATATGCACTCCAGAGTGGTGCCATTAAAAAAATACATCTACCCCCCCTCCTCCCCAAAAAAGCACGCCCTCATACCGCTATGTCAAAAAGTTATGGATCTTGCAATGCGACAATGAAAATCACTTGGTCCTTAAGACTAAAAATTGGCTTGTCACCAAGGGATTATTATGGATGTGTTTAGGCCTGGCGGGGCTCCTGACCCAAGCTCAGCGTATCCTAGATCCCTATCATGCTCAGAGTTTGGGTCAGGAGATCAACGATCACGCCGCGACACTCATCGATATTGCGGATGCAAAAAGTTTCCAGAATGCACTGAGGTGTCATCGGTCTAAAGGACATGCTAAGCAAAATCCCATTGATCTTCCATCCGGATAGGTTTTCTTCCCGGATGTTTAGCGTATTGCATGCACCTGGTAAGTGGCGGTCAGAGAGTGACTGCACAACAATGGCCCGGTCTGGCTGAATCTGCGAGAGTGGCTGCGGATCAGACATGAAATGTTTCCAGTGGAGTTCAGCTGCAGATGAAAGCACATTTTAAGTGTTTCTTACATTTTAGCCTTTAAAGCGGCTACTCAATTGCTGCCTGTAAGCCCTCACTTCCGCACATCCTATCAAATTATAGGACTGCTGAGGTATGTCTAAGCCTATAATATTACCTTAAAGGTTATTTTATTCCCAGTTTTCATTCCAAAGCTCTCACAAGAAAGAAACTGAAATGCCCGATTTCAGCGGATAAGAAGAACCCATCCCTTTGATATTTAATTGTCCATAAAATGTGATAAAGATTAGTCGATACAAGTGACATTTGGCCCCCTCCAGCTCTTAACTCTTCTTATGCTTGGAGGCAATGATGGCAGGGTCTCCAGTCTGTTCTGGCACCTGCCATTCATGGGTTAAAATGGCCCTGTCTTTCAAAGTAGAGAAGTCATACTACTGGCGGTAGAAGCTGTAATTATGTGATTATTCACAGCCCAGTGGACCTTGGAAAATAAGGTGACATATATGGCTTTAGGGAAACGAGAGTCTATCCCCTTGTTGTGAAGTTCAGGCGTCACCACACATCTGTTCATCGGAGGTTGGTGCATGAAGTCTGATGAGCACGACACATCTGTCACGTCACGCCGTATAGGGGGGACTAATAATACGGGAGGTGCGAGTCATCATGTCAGCAAAGCGTCTTCTCACATTATCTTATATTTTCATGTACTGCAAAGTTGCCCTTAACCCCTTACGGATGACGTTATTTTTTATTTTTTCACTTTTTGTTTTTTCTCTCCACTTTCAAAAATTCATAATTCTTTTACTTTCCCGTCTCTGTATCTGTCTGAGGGCTTGTTTTTAGTGGGGTGAGTTGTATTTTCCAACATCACTCTACATTGTACCATATAATGTACTGAAAAAGTTAAAAAAATTTAAGTTAACTAAAATGAGAAAAAAAACAACACAATTTTGCCATCTTTGGAGGGGGGTCTTGTTTTTACAGTGTAAACACTGTGGCAAAAATGACATAACTTTATTCTATGGGTGACTACGATTAGGACGACCCCAAAATTATTACATTTCATTTTTTATTTATTTGCTGTACTACTTTTAAAACAAAATATCTAAAAGAAAAATGACATGGCCAGAGGTTTTGGCCATCTTCTGATTACCATAACGTTTTAATCTTTTAGTTGGTGGGGTTGTCTGCAGGCTTGTCTTTTGAAGGATGACCTGTGGTTTTCATTTGGTTTTTATTGATACCATTATTGAGTACAAACAACTTGTTAATCGCTTTTTATTTAAAATTTCCGGGAAATGGGGTGACAAAAAAAAGTGCAATTCTGGTATTTTGTGTTTTTTTTTTTCTGGCACCATTCACCATGTGGGTTAAATAATGGACTTTCATGGATGTGGTGGTAGAAATATGTTTTGAGGTCTTTAGTTACATTTTTATTCTAAATATGAGAAATGCGGAGGGGGGGGTTAAACTTTAAGGATCCTTTATTTTTTACAACAATAAAAAAAACCCCACTTTTTCACATTTTTCTTCTTTTTTTTAATCCCCAGTATCTGAGTATATGGTATTTCTACTAACACCGTGTTAAGACATGCTGCAGAAATGTCTTAATAGGCAGAAATACATGGCAGCCTTGGGAACTTCAGAAAGCAAGGCTTTTGGCTGCCATGACGCCCAGACAGCACCATTGTGGTGGGGGGGGGGGGGGGGGGGGGGAAGATTACGAGTACTGATCGCCAATCGAGGCATTTACTGGGTAATAGCTAGGCGAACACTGATCACAACTGTTGTGTCTGGGTGTCACCTGTCAAAGACAGCTAGCACTGGCTGTGTATGGAGTGAGCTCAGCGCCTGAGCCCGCTTCCTACAAACTCACGTATCTAGGACTGGCACCCTTTGGTACTAAGGGTTTAAAGTTAAGTTACATATTATAGAACTGCATGACTTTTATTGTTGTTATTGAGGTCTTTACCTTTAGGGGGGATCCTAGTTTGACAGTTGGCCCGGTATCTTAGGTCACTATATGGAATACAGAAGAAAATGTCCAGTAATAAAAATAATTAAAATGTTATTGGCATAAATACGATAGCCTTCTACAAGAATTATTGACGGCAACAAAATAATGGGTTATGAATAACACCCAACACTGCAACAAGGAGATGTACTTGGTGCCAAAAGTGTCCAGTCATGGATAGGAAAACACTGAAGATGCAGCCAATGCAACTCATAATAGTCAGGTTAAAGATACACACCAAGTATCCCATAATAATAGCCAACTAATTAAGGAAACGCATAGAAATAATCTCCCAACTAATGGAAGCCTGATGATGCCAAAATTCATATTAAAGCAACCCTCTGATTTTGGGACAGAAGTCCCTCCCAAGACCGGAGAGGTCTAGCGGTACGTTACCTGAGGTTGTTCTTTGCTGGTTTGCGGTACCCGTTGTTCAAGATGGCTACTTCAACCAGCAGTGTGCATTGGTAGTGTCCGGCTACTATTCCTGCTCTCTTATTCATGCAAAATAGAAAGAATCGGGTGGAGCAATAGTTGGTAGCAAAAGAAAAAAAATGTACCAAAATCGAGACAAGGGCCATGATTGTTAGAAGTGTGCCAGAGAATGTGGAGGTGCTGGTGACCAGAGAACGCTCCATTAACTATTTGAATAATTAAAAAACAACTGGCTGCCAATTTCTCCTTTAATTTAGCAGACAACCATTCTTATGCTTTTTCGCTGCTATATTAATTAAAGGAGAAATTTTCATCTAGTTTTTCAATTATTCAAATAATTTTTGGAGCTCTGCGCCGAGCCACTAGGTTTCATTTTACACTCCTGCTCTTTTATTGGACCCTGCTGCTCATGTGATCAGTGCTGACCAATCAGAGAGCAGTGCACAGTGTACATTAGCTAGATAGAATATTGCAGCTGTATTCTTGGACTGTCGATAACAAGACTAAGAATCAGTGGATTGGAAGAAGGGGAGAAAGAAAGAACAACTGCAAGTAATATACCTTCTGCCCCCTCCGATTTTGGGACACTTTGAGGTCCAACCCACATCGATGACTAGACACTTCTGGCTTCAAGTATGTCTCCTTGCTGCAACGTGAGGCTATGTGAGATGTAGCCCTAGGTTTCTCTCAATAATTTTTGCATATTGCTATTGTATTCTTTATTAACAGAATTAGAACATTTTATTATTATTATTGTATATATTCTCCTCCATTTTCTTTGGTACTTACTGTTTTTTTTGGAAGAATCCCATATTATACTTTTTTGCGACCTTTTGTAGATTTATATAGACGGAGTACAAGCTGCTGTATTCTGTTGCCGGGTCTGCGGTACAGGCATGAACGATTTGCCATATTTAGGCATTTTAATGTAGACCTTGATTCTAAAATGTTTTTGGTTTTGCTTTCTGCAAATAAAGTCAATTACTACTACTTCTTTCTTTATTGTTCGAATGACTTTTTGTCATTAAGGAATTCTGTACTTGTCTGGTGGTGGACCTCAACACTAGCATATTCTTGCCGTAACTATATTGGGAATTCAGGCACTTTTGGAGAGAATTAATTTTTTTTTTAATTGAAAAATTATTAAGGGTTTTTTTAATTTACTTTAAGACTAGCGACACAGATTACACCACAAAAATGATGGGTCTGTGTGAATACACAGACAGCACACGGACCAAAAATATGGCCTCAAGAAAAAAAGGTCCAGCACTCCTCTTAGGTCTATGTCTGTGTTTTATACATTATATATATATGCATAAATTAAAGAATTAGTATTTTATATTATAACACCTTTAGAGGGTCAGTGAATGATGGTACTGATGGAAGTAGACAAAGTGTTGCCAGCCCAGAAAAACACCCCACACTCAAGAAATGGACGTAAGGGCTAGTGAGAATACTGATTCCAAAAACACCAGAGCATAGTGCAACTTTCCTTTTGAGTTAAATGAGATGATCCCGATTCCTCATTTATTGAAAGCCAGCAGGTATAACACGTTTCAAAGCAAACGCCTCTTGTTGCATGGTTGTTTTACATTTATGACTTGACTGTGTAGCCCTAGCCTTAGGCGGGTGACACACGAGTGTATTCCAGACACATTTATGCCAACTTAATACGGGCAAGTGTCCCAGCCTGACCATGGTTATCCTAACTAGAACTCTGAGCATCACAGGAGTTTGCAAAGCTTTACATCCAACATTGCTAGATTTTATTTTATTTTTTGTGTGCTGGTTAGCAACCTTTTTGCGCGAGGGTGGAACCTTAATGTTGTGCTGATACAGGAGGCCTACAGTAATAATCGGGAGTGTTCTGGTCTTTTCCACTTCTAGACGTAAGGTGTCCATACTGATTAGACTAATTTGATAAAAATAAACAATCCTACATAGGGTGAATTATAAGCATGGATAATAATTTTACATATAGTCATCGTCTGTAAAGAAAGCTGCCGCTTTTGAAATTTTCATCTGATCATCAAATGAAAAATGGTTTGTTCTCACGAAAGATGTCTTTTGAAAAAAAAATTCAAATCAACCACAAAGCAGATGTCTTTTTATCACATAAAATGTGACTTTTAATAATGTAGTTAAAAGAGAAAAGAAACCCTATCATGTTCCTTATTATGCTACTACCTAAGTAGAGCAACTTCCCCAACAAGAGCAACCCCCCTCCCTATCCTTTCCCTGCAATGCCCTACTATATAATGAATGGGGGAAACTCATTGGAACCTAGTTATGTGAAACATAGCTGTGCTTGGTGATCATCTTCCAGGTCTAGGTCATTATTTGAGGGGGGGGGGGGGGGGGTAATGACCTTCTGCCATACAAAACTCTATTGTTGCTTGTATTTATGATCAGTTTGAACCTTTTACCTTTTTTAGGTTATCTTTTCTACACCTATGCCATCTGGGAGTTGAGAGTTGACTGCCTGGTTGCTGAACCTGTTTAGTTTATTTTTTGTAACGTGTTCTAAGAATGTGTCTCCTTTCTATTTCAACGATTACTTGTCCTACTGCTCTGTATCGTAGCATAAGGCATTACAGGGAGAGTTTGGAGAATGGGGTTACTCTTGTCTGGGTGGTTACCTCATATATTACGAACATGCTAGGGTTTTGTTTCTCTTTTTTAAATACATTATTAAAAGTTATGTTTCAACTAAGAAAAAGGCACCAGCTTTGTGACTGATTAGAGTAATTCTTCATAGACCACCTGGGTTTATTTAGTGGATGCAAACTCCATTTACTAGTGCGTTCAGATATTTTATCTTTGAAAGAACTTTCTCAGATAGATTGGTCATCTGCCGCCCACTATAACCGAACTGTGTATGGCTGTATCTGTGAAATCGGCATTGTTCAACCACCAACCTGTTCCCGTCTCATGTGTATGGTCACCTTTTATATATATATACTGTTCTTGGGGTGGTGGGTTTATTTATTTTAATATATTTCTTGGTATCTCCCATTATTCCACTTTATCATAATCTAAAACCCTTCCAAGCTGTTGAGTTCCACATCTTCTCCTGAAGTTAATAACGCGTTCAGTACAGATGTAGAAATTATATTCGCAGCACATTTGAAGTCACTCGTGACGTTCTACTACTAGAGGGGTTGAGAAATTTACTCAACGTCTGCAGTTTTGTATTTTGCAGCCATTGGTTCTGAACAAGGATGCCAGATGTTACTACATATGTTTAAGCCCAGCATTGCTGGTCGCTGTATTTTGTATTGGCCCTAATGGTTAATGTTTACACTTGTCCTATATATGTATTACCTAGTGGGTTGTCTGAATATCAGTGTGCAGGATGATGTTGCTTCTTTTGTCTTTACAATAATTGAAAGCTTGTCACTTTTTCTTGGGTATTTAGAACAAAGCCCTAATTATCAGTATAGGTTCTCGAAGCAATGGAGCCACGGGCTGAATTGGTATTATCCTAAACCTTTTATTGCGGGTGGATCCTAAGCCCATTTCACAGCTATTGCCGGCTGTCTGCTAGATACACTAATTTCACACTTCTTTCCAAAGTAAATACCCCCAAAAAGAAGTGTTTCTGGAGCCAGCTCTTTCCTGGTGTCAGGCTCCATAGTAGCACGTCCTTTCTTTTTACTCCAATTATTTCTACTTGTCCTCCTGATGTGCGATTCTTGTATCAGCGCAGCACATCGAGGGGCTTCATACTGGGCTGTTTTATTACCATGAGATGCTAACTAATTACCGGTGGGTCCTGTGGAGCGCTCTGATGTTTAGTGTAAAGAAAGCCGCCAGGGCTAAAGTCAGTGACAGGAGCTGCCGTCCCAACTGCCCCATCAATTAGCCTTTGCGGAGCACAAGTATTATGTGAGTGGAAAAGAAGAAAAGTTTCGATTAGGCCTCCGCCACACTATGGTATGGCCCTATTATAAGCCTGTGCGCTATGCACATTGACCTTTTTTCGTGCGTGAGAAAAACTCATTGCATATCCAATTCTTGTCTATATAACGGAGTAGAAACAGGACATGCTGATATATGTATACGGGCTCTGTCCGTGTAAATCAGATGGCACACGGAGAGGTGTCCTTGTGCTGTCTGATGCAAATTGCGCCTGGGTTTCTCGGGTTCAACTCGCACGCACAGTAAGTGTGCGCCCGGCCTTAGACACCACTGGAACTGCTATCCAAGTGAAGGTGTATTTACACAGGCGAGTGTGACATACATCCAAGAACATTGGACCCATACTGCACTCCTAATCCTGCGATTTTCAGCCTTCTGTGATGCGTGATTCGCCTAGCTGTGCATGAAAAAATAGTACGTTGTTCCAATAGCTGAAATGGGAAAAACCACGTAGAGCAAGATCGAAAAATCACAGCATATCTTAGATGTGAAAAAAATCTCTCATGCAGAGTAACCCACTGAGAATTCTGGGTTCTTTTCACCTCTGTGTTTTGCAGTCGCACGAATATTTCCCTGTGTCAATGCAGCCTAAAACCAAGCAGTTGGACAGAGGGAAATATATAGTCTCAGATCCATATCTGTATTACTAAGGGTGCCAGACCCTATAAATATGTAATGCCTGTCAAACATTTATCATTATTTGTTTTGAGGGAAACTCCTTTAAAATAGATCTGTTTCTGGGACAGCTGAATGACCTCCAATGTGGCCAACAGAGAGTTTGCCAACCAGCTTTACCAGAGTACTGATTGCCGTAACTGTCTGGTTGTGTAGTGATGTTACTTTCCTATGTACTGCTGCATAACAAGGCTGATTTGTTATTGAAGTGCCTGAGTTAAAGGGGTTTACCCATTACCTAATTTTGCTTCACAGCAGCTCTGTACTTCCTGGCTGCTGCTGAACAAGACATGCGACTTCTACGGCCAGTGATTGGCTGCAGCACTGACCTTCTACGGCCAGTGATTGGCTACAGCAGTGACCTTCTATGGCCAGTGATTGGCTGCAGCAGTCACATGTCCTGGTCATCAGCAACCAGGAAGTACAGAGTGGATGTGAAGCAATTTTAGTTAGCGGGAAAACCCCTCTAAAGTGGTACTCTGGAACTTTTACTATTGATGACATGTCCTTGGAATAGACTACCTATAGTTGATCATCTTGGGGTCTGCCACTCAGGATTCTGGTTGATCAGCTGATCCTGGGGCCTGCTGTTAGTGCATTTAGCCCTGGAAGCAAATAGCACTGCCAACACTGCAGCAGCCCAAGTTTGGTACTGCACGCACAGCTCTTATTGGATTCAGTGGAAGCTGTTCCTGCAGTACCAAACTGGACTGCTGCAGTATAGACAGCGCTGTCCCCAATGACAGCGGACTCAGGAATCAGCTGATTGGTAGGGATCCCGAGGGATGGACCCCCACAATCAACTAAACATGTCATTAATACAGTAAAAGTCCCTGAGAAGCCCTTTAAGTGACTACTGCTATAGTTGCATTAACAGCAGCTATATTAAGCGTCTTTCCCAGAAACGGACACTAAGACACTAATCAAATCAAATATTTAAGGACTTCTATTTACTAGTGTTTATTTTTATTTTGTGGTACATTGCTCTTGCAATGACGTTATATTTTACTGCCATGTAGAATTATATAGACTCATTGTCAAATAAAATCTTGCACCTAGAAGGAGTTGTCGGAATAGAATGAAACTTTCTCTGTGCGATTGTAACGTTGATATAAGTAAGTGATTACAATATCAGAGTAAAAGGAGAATTTATTAAGGAAAACTGACCTCTTGGAGGGATGCTCTAGTACCCTGTTGTACTGCCTCTAGCTTGGATGTAAGATGTGATACGGGTGGGTATGGAGGCTCTATTACCCTGTTGGGCCATCTCTAGCTTCGATGTAAGATGTGATATGGGTAGATATGGAGGCTCTAGTACCCCAGTGTACCTCCTTTAGCTTGGATGTAAGATGTGATATGGGTAGATATGGAGGCTCTAGTACCCCAGTGTACCTCCTTTAGCTTGGATGTAAGATGTGATATGGGCGGATATGGAGGCTCTAGTACACTGTTGGGCCGTCTCTAGCTTGGATGTAAGATGTGATATGGGTGGGCATGGAGACATAGAGGTGCCACATGGTATACTGTGGCATATCAATCCATATTTTTTGCAACTGAGCCTCTAGATCGTGCAAATTCATAGGCTGTCAAAGGTGGCATCCCAGAGGGTCCCATACATATTCTATTGGGGATAATTCTGGCGACCGGGCAAGCCACGAAAATGTGACCATGTTGCGGAGACATTCCCATGACATCCTTGCTGTGTGTGGCCAAGCATCATTCTACTGGAAAATGCCTCTTGGAAGCCGCCATGAGAGGAACACGTGGCTGCAGGATGTTCTGAACATATTGTGTAGCTGTCATTGTCCCTTGTACCACTATTAGAGGTAACTGATTGTTGTTTGCAATGGCCCCCCAGACCATTATACCAGTAGTGGGGGCTGTGTGCTGCCCCTAGGTCTCTAGACACAAATATGGCCATCATCTGTTCCCAAAATAAACCTGGATTTGTTACTGAAGACAACCTGGTTACACTCCAGAGTTGTCCAGTTTCTTCCATGACCCCACTGCAAATGTGGATGTCAAAGGCAGTACATGTAATGGGCGCTATGAGACCAAATAACCTTAAGTCAAGTGCCTGGAAATGGTTCAAAGAGACACAGGGGTTTAACAGTGGTGTCACCTGTCTCTGGTTGGCGGACAACAAAACAGTTGGAGGTGCTCGTGCTTGTCAGACAATCCTCTCTGCTGGTGGTCTTTTGAGGGCGTCCTCAGCCCAGTTGCCTTGTGTGCATTCCCTCACACATCCACTTGTCCCAGCACCTCCTAACAGTCTGGTCAGAACGGCCCAGGTTGTGGCAATTCGTTGATACGACCATCCAGTTTCTCACATTCCAATAATCGTCCCTCTCAGACTCTGTTAACTGGGCGAAATCTCTTCTCTCCATCATAGAGGCATCTAGTGGTCAACAAGCTCTACGGCGGAAGAAGAGGTCACTACACCCATGGATCCTCTGAGAGCCTTTTTATAAGACAAGGGTAGAACCACTTTTAGGGCCTCAGATGGCAAGGCTGTTCATATAATTGCACCACAGCTCTAATCAAGTGCATATCTGCATGTTGCGTTTTGCAGCAAAACGACAACTCCTTCTAGAGCAGTGTTTCCCAAAGTGCTCTATATGGACCCCCAGGGGTTGATTTTTGACTTGCTGAGGGTCCATGTCAGCAGACCCTATTTAGGCAGGTCATGCTCCAAATTTAAGCGTTCTGTAAGTGACATAATACACCTCACACAGATGGTGTACAAAATACTTATAATAGACATCGAAATTACTTACCTCTGATATTTCATAAAATTGTTTATGTAGAGTTCACACAAAACTTCTTGGGCTCTGGCTGTAGACACAACAGCCCTGCGCCGTAGCTGATTTACCAGTCAAGCTTCTACTGCGCATCGTTTTCACGTGATCCGCCGGAGCCCAGGACGTTTTGCGTGAACTATACCTATCTGCGTTGTGATGTGCTGTGTTCATGTGTATGTTTTTACAAGTTTTCATACCGGCAGCAACGTATCGCACGTACCTGTTGCTTATCCTGCATTATGGACTATTGCAAGAAAGTTTTTGTTATCTTTTCCATCTTCATTCCTCATGGAAAGGGGGTTTAGTGCGGTCACCAATCTTCTTACAAAAAAAAAAAAAATGATTGCAAGTCACTGGACGCGGAGATGTGAGGCTATACCTCACTAATGGGAAGCCAAATATTGACCAATTGCTATCAGAGCATCCGGCTCATCTCTCCCAATAACAGCATTATTTGTGGAGTCATTTAATGGAAGAGTTTTACTGGGTTCTGATTTGTTTCATCCCAAATCCAGATATTTACTTGCATTTTGTGTCTTTTCAGTAAAGATCTGAATAAAAACTGTACGTTTTTTTGTTTTTTTTTAACACAATTGTCTGCTCTACAAGAAAAAAAAACCCTATCTTGGTAAGCAGCCTTGTGTCGGCTGGGAAAAAACCCATTTGATAAGTGAAGGAAAATTCAATACTAGGCCGGCTGCACACAGCAGGATTTGCATTGCGAAATCTGGCCTACGAATTCTGCGGCAAATACCACCCATAGCATGCTATTGAAAAAAAGCTTTTTCCTGCAAACAAGTGGAAATCAACTATGATTTTCCGCTCGTGGAGGGAAAAAAAAAAGAGCACAGCATGTTGTATTTTTAGGCGGATTCTGCGTGGACGGTTTCCATTACAGTCAATCGAAGCCGTCCAACCCATGGCCCTTCCCGCAATTAACATTGCCGAAAGGACGTGGATGGTTCGATGACAAACCGTGCAACTATCTGCAGAAGAGAAAAGAAGAGTGACAGGTACACGCGGATGCCAACTGGGCATAGGGTTGAATTCCGCTGAGGGCTCCTGCATGCGGAATCTGACCTGGTCGTGTGCGGCAGGGAGTCTGCAAAAAAAAAGAAAAGGCTAGTGGTTTATGGTGCAAAAAAAGTTTGGGAACCTCTGTTGGGGCTAGAGGCTTGATTTGTTTTGTTTTTTACAGAGTGTATGTCATATGTACCGGCAATGCTTTTAAGATGTAGTAATTTGTAGTTTCTTCTTTTTACAGATCCAGCTTTTTTCCCTGGTCGTTGTGCGGAAATACTGGCCAATGGCAAAACCATAGGAAGACTGGGAGTCCTGCACCCCGATGTCATCACTAAATTTGACTTGACTCTGCCTTGCTCAGCCCTAGAAATCAATGTAGAGCCATTTTTGTGATATAATGTGTTGTGGAAATTGCTTTTTGGTCAGAGAAAGGAGGCGAGGGAGATATACAAAAATTAGTAAGAAAAACAACAACAAAAAAAAACAACTTTGGCCATCATTCTCATCTTGGTCATCACATTCATGATCTAGGTTATGTCAGGGTGAACTTAGTCTTAGGGCAGAATAATTAAGACTGTGACAGGTTCAGACATACGTGCTCTCCAGGTTAGTTCTTAGACTACGAGCGGTGGCCTGTGTAACAAGTGACATCATACCTGCGTTATATCAACAGAATATTGGGAATACGACTGCATCTGCGTGCACGGGGAGCCCTGGAAGAGGTGCTGAAGAGGAGGAGATCTGTATTCTGTAGACCTCTCATAGTACGGTCTACTCTTTGAAATGGACTGTAACCTATAAGGGCTAGCCAACTCACATGGCCTTTGGCAATGGTTTGCATATTTATGGCAACACATTCTAGCATCGGCTAAGCAACCCTGACCTAGAGGAGTTTTCTATTTATTCCTGCTTCACAATAAAGTACATTTATTACATTGCGGTGTAGTGTTATAATTGTCACCCTAAAAACACGTGGCTACAAGATGAGAATTTTAAGGGCTTATTCCCAACAGTGTAGTACACGGTGAATGGAGTAAGCGAAAGTACATTGATTTTCATTAATCCATTCACATTAGCGTATATACATTGCATGAAAATGTGTGAAAAAGAACGCAGCATGTCCTATTTTTATTTTAAATTAATAAACGGAATGACGGGATTGGAAGACCCAGAGAGGCTTACAAAATTGGGATTATCCACCCTGGAAAAAAAGACAGCTAAGGGGCGATCAAATAACTATGTATAAATACATGACGGGACAATACAAGGATCTCTCCCGTGATCTGTTGATACCCAGTCCTGCGACGGTAACAAGAGGGCATCCTCTACGTCTAGAGGAAAGAAGGTTTTATCACCAATGCAGAAGGGGGTTCTTCACTGTAAGAGCAGTGAGACTGTGGAACTCTCTCCCAGAGGACGTGGTGATTGCAAAATCCATTGAGGAGTTTAAGAGGGACTAGATGTCTTTCTAGAGTGCTATGATATTACAGGACATAGACATTAGGTGACCAGCAGGTTGCTGATCCGGGTCTTACATTGAGGTAGAAACTATCAAAGGTTGATCCATGGATTATCCTGACTGCCATTATGGAGTCGGGAAGGAATTTTCTCCCCGGAATGGGCTAATTAGCTTCTGCCTCTTGGTTTTTTTTTTGCCTTCCTCTGGGTCAACTAGGGGTTGAAACAAGCTGAACTGGATTGAACAGTGTTGTCATTCAGCCTAACATACTATTTTACTACGGTATTCACCGCGTATTATGCACATACAGCCCTATTGCTTTCTGTGGATTGCGTAATAAACACTGGCCATACACAATACATTGCGTATGGGCGGCGCTGCAGACGCAATTCCGCTATGAAACAAAGCACAATTTTTTTTAAACAAAAGTTCACACTGCGCATGACAGCATGCGTGAGATAAGCTGCGATAACTGGCTGATCCACGCAGAGTTTTACGCATACGGTCATGGGAATGAGCCTTTATACGGAGGCATGCAACCTAGCAATATCCGCTTACATGTGACTACCACTATAAAATGTATCCCATCAAAATTAACCCTTTCATGACAAAGGGTCATTGATGCTCCTGTGTCCAGGTCGCTTTCTGCAATTTCCTCTTTCAAATACTCATAGCTTTATTTTCGGGTGAAATATTTACATGAGGGCTTGTTTTTTGCTGGACGAGTTGTATTTTTTAGTGGTACCAAATAATGCACTGGAAAACATTGAAAAATTTCTAAATGGGGGGGGGGAGGGAAACCACACACACAGTTACACCATTTGGGGGGTGTTTGTACAGTGCTGTAAAAATGATATTTATCTTTATTGTGTGGGTGAGTACGATTACTGCAATACCAAACATTTTTTATTTAGTAATGCTTAATGCATTTAAAAACAAAATTGCTTTCTGTCACCATATTTTGACCCTTATGACTTTACTTTTTCGTCAAGGGCTCCTTTTTGTGGGCGACCTGCAGTTTTTTTGTTACCATATTGGGGTACGTACAACTTTTGATCGCTTTTTCGTTAATTTCTTTCTTGAAGATTGGGTGACCTACAAATCGCATTTCTGGCATTGTGGATATTTGGTTCTAAAGCTATTCATCATGCAGGGCTAATATATTTTAATGAATTTAAACCTTTTAGAGCTCGGTCAGACGAGCGTGGTTTACATGTGCTACAGCAGCGTGTAAACCATGCTGCTATGGGACCCAATAGATTGCTATGGAAGCGCTCAAACGGACCCTTTTTAGAAGCACAGCATCTGGCGCTTCTAAAAAAAAAAAAGAATGGACAGGGAGTGCCGACTCGCCTGTCAGCTCCGTGGTGCAAGATGCTTTCCATAGGCTCCTATGGAAGCCGTGGAAGCAGGCTGCCCGCATCACAGATGTGTGACTGGGCTGTTCCACGAAGCTAGGAGCAGCCCAGTCACGTGATCTTTTTCAGGATGACAGCAGCGTGGTTTAGACCACGCTCGTCTGACCGAGCCCTTATAGATGCAGCAATACCAATTTTTTAATTACAAAAAATATTAAGTCTGTATTTTACTTATTTTTTGCTTTTTAATTTTTAGGTTCCATATAGGACTTGAACTTGTGATCATTTGAACACCTATACAGTATAATGTAATACTTTGGTATTACATTATAATACAGTTTAACATGCTTATTAAAATCATGCCACAGGCATGTCCTAATAGACAAACAATTTTTGCATCCCTGGGGGCCAACGTCACCCGGACAGCATGCCCGCGATCTTATTGCCACAAGGATATTTGAGACATTTAAATACCACGGTCAGAATTGGCAGCGACATTTATCTCTGATCGTGCCTGGTGCAGGCGGTATCAGCTGTCAAAGACAGCCGACACCTGTTGTGTATGGAACGGGTCAGCTTCTGAGCCCACTGCATATGCTGTGGATACCTACATATATCCAAACTGCAGGGGGCATATGCAGGAGGGTGTATATAGCTTCAACCTCAGTCGCATGGATAGCCTTGACAGCAACAGCTCTTGTGCTTCCTCTCGGCTTTATTAATGTATATCACAAAGTTTTTGATAACTTTATGAACAGATTTACCCATCTAATATTCATGTACAATATCTGATAGAAATGCAGTAATAACTTTATTGGAGCAGGTACGGTGTAGACTTACAACTCACCATCTGGGTCATGTGTACAGTCGCCTTAACAGTTTGATCTCCATCAAAAACTCTTAAGTTTATACACTGCTTTGGGTACATTCATATCAGAACAGAGATCAGACAAACAATATACTGCTGCTTCATAAGCCACTCATTACATCATCTGTAAATGATATGGCGTCAGGCAGACAAGTAATACAAATTCAGTGCAGTATACATACTGTAAACGTTCACTTTGTGCATATAGAATATTTGGCCTTTGTGCGCCGAGATCCGAGATCCATTCATATAAATAAGACTGTCTGAAATGGATGTGATTTTTTTTTTTTCCAGCAAAAATCATTCTTTTGGCAACATTGTAATAGAGCCTTCAAGTCCATAAAGAAGAGAACTAAAGAAGTTTGAAGTGTCCATTATGTCATCTTGTATAAATAGTGGTGGAGATTCTTGCATTGGTTGAGATCGCTGAAGAGGAGTGGAAATCATCATGGAGTCTTTTATGGAATCATCATGGAGTCCATTATCCACGTGGACTACACTTCTTCAAATTTGTGCTTTTATAAGACAATTTTTGGAACAGGACTGGGCATTGGACTGATTCATCTTTGACATTTGGCTCCGACGTCTGCTTTTTTGAGGGCACTTATAATTCCAACAGATAATCTATCCAAGGAACAAGTGATGTGGCAACCACACCCATTGATGTATAAGTCACAAATTTATAGGGGACCTCGATTTCCAGCCTTTGCCTAACCAGTACATCCTGCGTTGAGACTTTGTACCATAAACCCAATGCCTTGAGAGACAGTGTCTTCATGATGTACCTTGTGATCACTAAAAGGGTAACCCCAAGAACAAACCTCAGTAGTTGCTTAAGCAGCATGGGATAAGTTATTAGAGGAATGCCAAGTGGGAACACTCCAGAAGGCACATAAGTCAGTCCTATCAAATTGGTGATCCAAATACCTACACAGGTTCCTGCACCCACCCCAAGTATAACGGTGGTGTCTGCTCTGGTCGTGCTGTAGTGGTCCAACTTTGGGTAGTTGTAGCTCAGAAGAAAGCCAGCAACAACGGCACATACAGGACATATGGGGTTGGTCAGTAACAGATGATCCATTGAATCCCATATCGGAGAAGTCACTGCTATAAACAACAGGGCAATCAGAACTCCACAAATGACATCCTGTGAACAGAAAAGTGAAAGATGAGACCCATGTACTCCATGCATAGATTCATTTAGAAGCATTGGTGCTACAGAATGCAGGTATTGGGTTAAATGTTAAGAACAGGTTTGGTCTTGATACGGGCCTTACTGGCATCTAGCACCTTTATATATGTCCAGTTTCTGCTGACTGGTGGTACACTTGTATCAGGTGGGTGTTGTTAGAGCTGTACTTTCAGCTTACGCTGCCCTATGCACGGAGCTGGATTATGCCCCCATTAAACCCTAGGGACCACCAATATGCATTTTTTGGCAGTCAGTTGAGGGCTGTAAACCTATTCATAAGCCTTTTTTTACATTGTGGTAGGTTTAAAGGAGCAGGAGCTCAGCTGCCTGACAGCCAAGATCAGAAAAACCTCCGATTTAAGCCATTTAACCCCTTAGATGCTACAGCCAATATCTACCGGAGAATCAAAGGGAGGGGCTCCTTCTTTCACCAATCGCCCTTTATGATGCAATAGGTTCCCCTGGCAGCCAAAGACCTAGCAACAATTTCCAGTCTGCCATAAGCTCAAACCTATTACACTCTACAAAAGGCATAATGCACTGCATAAGTTAAACTCTGGACCGGATTTGGCTCCAGGGTCACAGATGGTCAGCACTAGAGATGAACGAGCGTACTCGCTAAGGCAAATTACTCGAGGGAGTATTGCCATTTTCGAGTACATGCCCGCTCGTGCCAAAAGATTCGGGGGACGGCGGGGAAGAACGGAGGAAGGGGGGGTGGGGTGGAAGATCTCTCTTCCCCCCCCGTCTCCCCCATGCTCACTCCCGCAACTGACCGCTCAACCTCGCCGGCCCCAGAATCTTTTGGCACGAGTGGGCATGTACTCGAAAATGGCAATGCTCGCTTGAGTAATTTACCTCATCTCTAGTCAGCACTCCCTCCATCATGCTGCTTTAGAAATGCGAACAAGGATCTGTTTACTAGAGCAGCAAAGCGGCTGGTAGTCCCTACTGACTGCTGCTGCCCAAATCAGTGCTTACACTGCAGGGCAGAGGGAAGAGCATCCCTCTCCCTCTGACACACAGCCCGCATTCTTCATCATATCACCTTATCGCACCAGTTTTACTATCAAGTTGGCAAGGATGGGGGTGGAATTTTTTTTACTTCTTTACCCTGACAACTACTGCTGCCCCCCTGACAGGAGCCGCCCTTGGCACTGGACCCCCAGTACATAGTGATAAATACAGCCCTGGGTATTAACTGTAGAAGTAGGGAGGACTTGATGATTGTGGCAAGAAGCATGGCTGACTTTTTAGGTCTCACAAATCTTATGACCCAAACTGCATTAGGACTCATGCACACTGCTGTATTATGAATCAGTGTTGAACAGATCAATAATATGGCACCTATGGATCCATACCGTGCCTCCAATTTTATACATATCTATTAGGACATTCTTTCTAAAGGACTTTGACAGAGTCTATGAAGAAAAAGAAAAGTTGCATGGTCCATGGTATGCCATAATACAATGGTATTTCCACCTGGAATGCAGTACCATAGGACAGCACATAAAGTGCCTATGTCTTCACTATACAGACCCCTATACAGCTCGGCTAAATGGCATAAAATGCTTTAGATTCATGCACTTAGGTAGCATTTCAGATCCATGTTGTACAGATCTATAGTATGGCACCAAACGGCAGACATGGAGCGCCTACAGTCCATATTGCAGACTCCTTAGTGCACAGTGAAGTCTCTCAGTCTTATATCACTGTAATTAACAAGATGCAGCATTCAGGAGAGTTGGATGGTCAACCCACATTCAGTGTAACTGACTTTTCCAGAAACGCAATTAGGATAAGGCTGACTAAAATCTTCACAATTTGACAGCATGTAAAAAACCTCAAGAAAGTATTCTATATTTATAGAGGACTTTTTGCATGTTGGAGGAAATGTTTAAAATAATTCTGTTTACTTAATACTTCCACTTAACTTTTCTTGATAAATATTAGATTTTTGATCCATTTTAAGCATTTTATTATAGAATGAGAGAGATAGTGTAAAGGCTGCAGCGAGCGCAGGAATGATAAAATACCTAGATACAGTGACCTGATTCCACTGTGAACCTCCGCACAACTCTCATTGGGCTTGTCCTTTGACATGCGGTCTAGTAGCTGACATTACAACAATACTGTAATTCTAGAAAGCATTCCCATCTGAATTTCAAAGCTTGAATTTCATGGAAACAATCTCACGAGACCTTCACATGATTCCCTCTTAAAAATCCTTTATGTAACTCCTCCAGCATTGCTTTCAGGACTTATTGACAAGTTCCAATTGCCTGGTAGCCACACAAACTATGGTAATGTACATGTCTCTGAAGTTTAATCCGTTCCCTGCTGGAAAAGGCAGCAAATCACTGGATTTTACTATATTATCCAGCACCCTGCTGTGAAGGGACCAATGATGGTCATTGTTCCTCTCCGAGTGATCATTTCCATTGAAACATCCATGGTACACTCATTATGTGCATCTCTTGCCCTGGGCTTTGAATGTCGATGGACAAGACACGCTCAAGTATTGAGATATGGAAGAGGACTATTCTTTAAGTTAGTAAATCACCCTAGCAACATTTGGAGAAGCAACAGGATCAAGACTATAGACAGATACTGGTCACACCTCTTAAAAGAGGACTGTGGCCCGATTGACTTTAATAGGTCAATGGCATTTAACACTGCCGTATGGAATGGAAGAGTTATGGTAAAAGAGTAAAAATAACTAATTTATACATTTTTTTATTAATCGTTACTCCTGATCAGTAACTTGTCAAAGTCATTTTTGTAAGTAACCATGATGGGGAGCTATACAGTGAGTCAGATATGCAGAGCTGCATGTATACCTTAGATAACCCTTCAGCTGTCAGCAGTGTCCCCCTTAATCATATATGTTCATGCTCAGGTTACGGGACTGTATCATGCACTAGGACTCTGTTTATGTAACAAAGGCGTGTTTAGCATATTTGAAAATGGGTTTTCTACACCAATCAAGGGCTTCTGAGTTAAAATAACAAGGAAGGGTGGGGGTGGGGGGGTTGAGACCGCTTACCTATTATCGTTAGCAGCTATACAACTTACATCTAAATTAAACTTTAAGAAACTTTAGTCTCAACCATTGATTTCCATGGGATTGGCCAACAGCCAAGGAATGATCATTCAAGTTAAAGTTATATAAAAGTTGGCCAAACCCACAAAGTTCAACAGCATCAACCAACTTTTGTGTGGGGTCTCTCCAACTCTCCCTCAATGGCAGATGTCTGGCGAAAGAAGAATCAACATATTTGATCCTTTGTTCTCTTAGGAGATAAGCGGCTGCCAGTGGAGTCTGGGAGCGGCTTATTCCCCTGTTCCACTGAAAAAAAAAAAAGAATTCACATGATTGGCTGAGCCCTGTGTGAATGTTTATATACTTTAGCCGAGACTAATAGCTGTTGGACCAACACAAGTTTGGCCAACATCTAGCTTAAGGTTACGTTTACACATGACAATAGCTGCCCAAGTAATCACTCAAAAGAGCGATTGGTAACTGTTGTCTTGTGCACAGGGCAAATGAGTGAGAATTGCTCACTTGTCGAAGTCACTTGGTTTTCAGCGCACTTAAAAACCAAGCAATTGATTGTCCATTGAAACAGGCAGTCGTTCGTTAATGAATGTCAAGGATGATGGATTTGCTTGCAGAATTAAGCCATTCTCAATTCTGCATCGGAATCCCCATAAAGCAGTGCAGGTTTTGGAGTAGAGTTGTCTGCATGTGAGGCATTCTAGTGGAGGAATCTGCTATATGGCAGCATGGACCATCCAAATCCTGATCATGAGTGGATATGAGATTATGAAGGAGCAGGGACTTTACTGGTTCATCTACATTCCCTGTGTTGGCGCAGCAAAATGTGTAGGTCTTTGTTGTGATCATTCTGCACAAATCACTTCACTAAGAAATCATTTACAGACTGTTAAATGTGAATGTACAGCGTACAGCTTGCTACTTCCGGCTTCAATAGAGGTCTGTACTATCCATGATTCCACTCGTAAACTAATCTTACCAATAAAACTTCCATGCCCGCTGGATAAGACAACTTTTGGATGTAGAGAAGCTTGGCAGGACAGGGAAGAATTGGTTTTTATGGTCATTTTCAGTCTTGTGTAACTTAGAAGTTGGAAATGTAGAAGCTTTGTTTTATATGCATTTACATATAGGAGCATAATTGGCATTTGTCCTGTGGTCACAGCGGGATATATCTACTGCATTATAGTAGTGAGCAGGCTGATAAGAAATCACTACAGCAGAGCCTGCTTCGTTTAGTTTAGGTCCACCATGCGTTCACAGTGTATTACCTAGTTGAGGCCATTTCCATTGTGTAAACTTTACTATACTTTTAAATGTGTCACCCTACCCATGTCCCGATTGGCACCAGGTCACACTCAAGATGTAAAAATATGGTTTCTTGGCCTATGGAACAGTACCAGCCACCTGAATGTATGGCATCCATGAATACCAGTGTCTGATAGCGGAACAGTTATCTTCTGGCCAACAACTCACCAGCACTGTGTGCATTCCCGTATACAGCCGGCTGAGGGACACCAGGGTGGAGAGGAAAACAGCAGCCACAAGTCCAAGCACAAAAGGGAACTGCAGAAAAGAAAGACCATTTATAAAAGAGAATTTCCAGTTCATCATATTTGCCAACTGCATCTATTATAGTCTCGGATAAGCCGCAATGCATGGCGCAATTTGGATGAAGAGTCCAAAAATGGTGTATAGCTATGACTATAACTGTGGCGGAGGAGATTTTATGGATTTCTGTTACATATCATACGACTAGAAAAAAAAAAAGTTACAATGTTTCAGAGCACAGGGGTCCCTTCGTCAGGCAGGTAAACAAATAAAGCAGTGAGAGAAAAACGCACAACATTTAAACTATGTACATGATTGCTGTTTCACCCCATGTACAATGTCTTGATGAAACATCTGGGATTCTGTCATCAGATTCACTTTGCCCGAACAACCAGCATCTTGAACCAGAGACAGAGAAGCCCATCGCCGCCCCCCCCCCCCCCTGAAGCACAGTGAGTGGAGGATGGCCGGAACAGCCCACCACCGGGACATTGAGCTCAGTTCAGAGTCAAACTTCAAAAGTGCGTTTAATCTGAAGCTCTGCAGTGTTTCGGAGTAAACCTTTCACAGGGGCGATAGGCTTCCCGTCTTTGGTTCAGGCTGCCTGTGCTTCAGGCACCATGAATCTCATAACAGAATCCCTTTCAATGTTGCGAGTTCCCATTTCTAAATGCAAATATACATTTTCTGGTTACCCAATAAGGGAGTCACCTTTTTTACACACTTAGCATCACAAGTATATAATACAGAGTGATTTAAAAGACAGGCCTACCCAGATATCCTCTGAACGGGAAGAGATACAAGAAGGAAACTTTGTAGAAAACTTAGATGGGTGACGAAAACTTTTTGACACTATGGTGGTACTTGGCAGCCATCTTTGATTCAGCCCAAGAAACGTCAGTAGAAAGGAGGTCATGGGATACATAATTTTAAGGGTACAATTACATCATAAATAGATAGGTGTAGGGAGGCGGCCAATGCTTTTAATCAACACCACCAAGGAAGTTGGCCAGGGAGTGCATAAACTGTTAAGAAACTGATTCAGAAGTTCAGGGAAACTGATAGTTAAGCATTGTTTCCGATCCCCAGGAGTCAACAGCTATGCTTTTATGTGGACTCCTGAGGATCAGTTTACACCTAAGAATCAGAAACACTTTTCTGTAAACCAGTTCTTTGTTTGTCCTGGATACTGCCCTGGACTTCTAATCAGTTTCCTGACAGTTTGTGCATTCACTGGCGGTCTTGGCCACCTCATGTGAACTTCTGTGACCGATCAAGATTATCTAAATTCTGTCCTGGATTGTTAATGCCATTTTTGAGTACCTGAAAAAACATGTGATTAGCGCTTTCCATACCACGTAATTCAACATAACTTTATTAATACTCAACATGACATCATCCATAACTCGAGAATGGTTACAGGTATCGAAAAAGTGACTACACCTATCAATTTATAATGAAATTCTACCATAAAACATGTATTCCATGACCTCCTTTCCATTGAAGTTTCTTGGGCTGAATCCAAGAAGGTTGCCACTAAGATGGCCAACAGGCACCACCATAATGTTAAAAGGTTTTCCCCCATTTATCTAAGTGTTCTACAAAGTTTCCTACCTGTATCTCTTTCCATCCAAAGGTTATTGCGGGTGGCCCAGACTTTTGAATAGCGCTGTAGCTTGCCTCCTCATTTGTCTTCCAGAATGTGAATCACTCCGATTCCCAATGAACCAATTCTACCACTTTTAACAGCAATTATGGATCAGCACTCTATTCTCTATGGAAACACAGACCTTTTCTAGCGAGGCTCAATCATTTGCTTTAGATTGCAAAAGAAGCAATAACATTCACTGCTTCTGTCTAGGTCACATAAAAAGACATTAGGATGATCTTTGCCAATGACTTTCTGATGTGAAGCATGGAATTGTTGTTCAAAATGACAAGCTCCTCAGACCAACTATTAATGACGCGTTTCAGACATAGGACCATGTAAGGTCACTGGTTTATCATCAGCTTCATACAACACACAAACCTCCACTATGGGAAGAAATGCTGAAGTAGCAAAACAACAAAAATAAATTGTCTCTCAATTATTACTGGACACTTACAGTTTGTCCATTAATAAACAACACTGCTCTAAATGTCCCTGTATTGTATATATGCCTTGGGCTATTGTTATCTCAGGTTTCTGTTAGGAATGTATGAGACCTTTAGATGTCTGGTCTCATTCTACTATAAAAATGAGTATAAATTTTTAAAAATACTTCTGCTGAGTTCATGTCCCTCAGCTACACCAAAGGCCAAACAGCCAGCATCACACGTAAAGGGAATCTGGTCACCATATTTTTGCAAGTAGCAACCACACAGAGAACTAGTCCTCGATATTCAGGAGCTATAGGATAGCCATGCTCACCCTGTCCTCCAGCCAATGATTGACAGCTGTCTTCCCATTACTGTGTGGCGAGGAAGCTGCCAATCAGTGGCTGGAGGGTGGCCCGGGCGGGGCTAGCCTGCAGCTCATGAATATCAAGGACTAGTTCTCTGTGTGGTTACTACTTGTAAAAAAAAATGGTGATAGGCAATCAGGCGAGGGCATCAGAAATAAAAAATGTGTTAGATGTACCCTGTCGCAACTTCCTGTCAGCCACAATCATGAGTGTTAGATTTTTTTTTTTACTTTCAGTTTTCTACCTATCCCATGATTTATCCTAACAGCATTAGCTGGGGTTATACTATTCTACCTGCAAGGGGGACAGTTTGATTATCATTACCTTCTATATTCACCTAAATAAGCTACAGCCCTTAAGTATACATTCAGAAGGATGAGCTGTGATCTCCTCTATTATATCTGTATGACAGGAGCTGTGTGATTATCATCAGTAACGGAATAGGACTGACGGTCTCCTACTCAATCTAGTTTCTGTGGTAGTTTCATGCAACAGCATCACGCGGGCTGTGAAATGGGCTAGAAAATATATACATACCCCCCAAGTAGATCTGATCAGAACTGAAATCATCATATGATCATCTGAAGGAAAGAGTCTGGGAATTTCAGATAGGAAGGAATACCTAACCAAGGTAAGACTAGCTCACTTATATCTACTGAGGGGATAGCTGCATGATGAATGAGTAAATAAAAAAAATAAAAAAAATCACCAGAGTGACCCTTTAAGACTTAAATGAAGAGCACCATGTACCTAAACTATACCTATGCTATAGATTCTACACAGCAAAGGGGAACCGTGCATTATAGTACAATTAAAAAAATTGATGGAAAATAATTTACAATGTCATAGTGACTGGGAATGTGTTGGAAATCTTTAACATTGGACCTTAAACCCATAAAAGACTTTTATGATTGATGGGGATTTGACAACTAGGACGCCATTGGTGCCAAGTTGTCATTTCTAGCAGAGATATGGCCCACATGCACAATCACCCTTCCTCATACTGAAGCAGCCATGTCATCTGCACAGCCACTTTTCTGGACACCCCAATTCTTTGTATTAGAATGGGTTTCGGTGGCGACTCCCCTCCCTCAATGTGACTTTTATGGCACAATCCCACACATAAAGTCCTATGAATGGTTGTCAATAGGATCCAGATTATAGGTGGATACACTTCGATGGAACCAAAGACCTGTATAGTCTATCTACTGAAGCTATGGGAATCTGACAAAGACATGGCAGCCCTGCTTACCAGCCGATCACTCTTACAGCAATTTAAGCAATTCCCTAACATTTCGGAATACATTCTTCCAAAGAGGGGCTTCACTTTTTATGGATTATCCATCAGATAAGATTTTCCTTTTTTTCAATGTAGAAATCAATCCATCCATATGCAAACAACTGTGAAACCATCTCCAACCTGGTATCGGTCCATGGCAGCCAACAAGAAAGTGAAAGAGATTGAAGTGGCAGCAATGGCATGTGTTGACGGCATGCCATATTCAGCTTCTACTCTAGTTTCAAGCTTCACCACTGGAGGGCAGGAAGGACGAGGCCACTTTAGAAGATCTTTAGAAGCTTGACCTATGTACATGACAATCTGAAAGAGAAAACAACATTTGAGTGCAGTCGAGGTCCTTAACGCAAGCCTTATCATAACTCCTACAAGCTGCAGCCAATCACTGGGTGATATATATAAAAAATAATCATGGCAGCATGTACACAATTCTACCAATAGTAATTGGACTCTGAGCAATAATCAAAAGTAGTATTTATTTCCATGTGTTAATACTTAGTGGGGCTCCATTGGCACTCATGACATTGGATGCTCTCCATGGCATACTTTCTTCCAACATCTGATTAACATATGGAAATAAATACTACTTTCCATTCTTGCTCAGGTGGTAGAGTAGTGGACTTTGATATTTCATTACTTTTCTTATGATAATTAAACCTATAGATCAATCGCAGTGTTGTATAGACTATGTGGACCAACTGTAAGACAGTTATAGCAGATATAATAGAAAGTTTTACAGCAATGATCAACTTTTCATCCGACCTGGTTGAGATTGGTTTGCTCCTCACATGTCCACTACACTTCAGTAAATTAGAGACATTCCTATGTTTGGCGGAAGACAGGAAATACTGGTGTGTGGTATGGATGTGTAGGAGTCAGATAATGATAATACCAGTAGTGTGATTATCAAATATTCAATGTTATATATAACTATGTGAATATTAATAGTAATAAGGGATTATATGTATTTCGCTTTTATCTCACCACGCCACCACGCTATGGAAGGTGTATATCCCAGGTATGGCGTTAGACAGGTCAGGCAGTTTTGATGGACACATCATCAACCACAAAACCAGTTCTTCTGTGCACACCCCAAGAACCCGTTACACAACTGTTGGTGGGAGCTTGGGGACAGCAATAAATGTCAGAATAGAGTGATGAATGATGATAAATTCCAAGTTTCCTTATTTGGTTGAATGCAAACACAATCCTTCAGGAAATGTAAAATCATTCTATGACATGACCAATCAGGATAGGATACATTATAGTCAATGGCTAAAATGTGGATAAAAAGTGTCTAGATGGTAGATGAGAGAGAAGAAAGGAAGCGGAGAAGCCAGCAAAGCATAAGACAACAGACTGATTACAGGTACCTTACCCCACCGACATCCACTGTCCTACAGACCCTCATATACACCTTTAAAGTGTATCAGCATTGTCGATGTCTTTTGCGAATAAGTTGCTCTGTGTATATGAGGAATGGCACAGTTTCTGACTATTATAGGACTTATATCCTACATTTTTCACCAGTTTTTCACTTGCAGTCTTTAATTCTCAGTCTTGACTGAGCAGGAGGATACAGACTACGGTTATGGTGCCTTCTATACACTGCACATGCAGGAAACAGTAGATTCTGCTCCCTAACTCTCTGTAGCACACATACAGAAATATCATCATGGAGGACAGTTATACAGCAGTACTGAGCAGTGTGTATGTGATTTCATTAGTCTCCCAACTTCCTCCTCATCTCTCCATTGACTTTTATGGGGGGGGGGGGGGCATGAGTCATCACCCTCCTCCACTACCTGTAATCCATCTTGCTATTTGTGTTACTAGAGAAATATCACAAGACAACACGCAGTGGGCAACAAATTAGAACACAGAGAGACCCCTAGTGGCCAGCACTTTATCTAAAATGATGTTTCTGTGCTGAAAAGTCCCTCTAAAGTGATTTACACTTTTGCAAGTGACTGCATTGGCCACCATATAAAACACAAATTCTCTCAAAGTGCAGTGACATATTAACCCTCTGTGCCCAAATGTACCCATGGGTAAAGAGCCAGTTAGAGGGGTTGTTGGTTTGTGTGTGTATAGGTACTTGGGTAGGTAAAGGATATTTTATACTGGGGTGTTTTATTTGTCATAATTATGTATAGTTTTAGCATTAGGATTTCATATTTGTTTATAACTACTGAAATATAATGCTTTATGTTACTTTTAGATATACCATTTGTAACACTGGTATTTTTGTGTGAGAATGTTCTATTTTATAGATAAAGGGGCATATATATATATATCATACTTTTTATATCAGATTTCTGGCATAAAAAAAAAAAAAGCTATTTTGGCACATGCACCAAATTGAAAAAAGGAGGGAGCACAAGTGACCCTAACAGGCAGAAGTTATTATTATTTAGTAATTCTGCCCAAAATCACTGGACTTCCACTTACATCACAGACAATCCATGAGTTTATGTGGCTCAGTATCGTATTTCCCCCAAAATAATACCTACCCAGAAAATAAGCCCTACCCTGGAAATAAGCCTTAGCTACACTACATAAAAAAGCAATACATTACCTAGCAGGTGCCGTCCGATTCCCTCCCGCTACTCTCTGGAGTTCCAGCAGGCTTCCTTGCAGTCCTCACCCGCCGACAGAAGATTGCTTGCTGGTAACGGGGTTCGTAAACCTCGCCTCAAGCAAGCGATGGCTCTGATTGGTTCTCGAGCACTGCGGCTGAGGCAATGAAAGCAGCGCTTGATAAACCAATGCGAGGGCTGTGATTGGTTCTTCGAGTGCTGCATTTATTGGCTGAGAACCAAATCAGAAGCATCGCTTCCTGGAGGCGGGGTTTACAAACCCAGTTACCAGGAAGCACTCTTCTGTCAGCAGCTGCAAACAAGTCTGCTGGAACTCCGCTGAGAAGCGGGAGAGGCCCGGACCATGCCTGCTAGGGAAGTAGCACACAGACCGGTAATTGCAGTATAACGCTCCCATTGATTTCAATGAGAGCCTTGCAGACATACTTGGATGCAATTTTTGAGCACTGTCCTATTTTTTGTGTTTAGCTCACCTCATCAATGATGGGGTGTGATAAAGCTTCTGTCGGGGGCAGGAACACTGCCTTCGGAAGAGAAAGTAAAATCGCGGTGCTCTGACGATGTTATAAGACATTCCCCCAAAATAGGACCTAGTGCCTCTTTTGAGACAAAAATTTATATAAGACAGGGTCTTATTTTCAAGGAAACATGGTATGTAAGTGTACATCATCTGCTACATCCTAGGCGGTGGGCCAGTGTTGCATTCGGTTAAACTATGCATGTGCCAACGTTCTTTCCAGGTGCCTGTGCAATTCATCTAAATGCAAGGCCGGCCGGCCACCAGTGATGCAGCAGTTGACATACACACAGACTCAAGAATGTTTATGGCTTGCATTCATGACGTTAGCATAAGTGTAGCGATTTTGACAGCTCACGTCATAGTAATTACAAGATATTAGTAAGATAATTGCAAAGATGTTCACTGTTATGTAAATAGAGGATTAAAGAGTTTTGAGTCTACGACAATCCCCTAAAGAAGCATCATCATGTACTGATGCACAGATGAATTCTATATACGTATCAGTACATGATGAGATATATTGCAGGTTTATAGTTTCCTCCGTTCATTTCTGATGTCCAGTGACCAGAACGCTTCTAACTTTAGTCTGACCTTGGACTGCGTTTAGAAGAGATTTGTTCATAGAGGCTTGACTGCATTTCCCATTATCATCACTATTTTCCATTGATTTCCAAAGGATAATTATCTGCAATAATGGTTGTCTGCAAGTAACGAAATAGAACACTAACTAACCAAAATGAGTGCGCAATTTCACCCTACGTGTGGCCAAATCTCACATCCAATAAATAAAAGGTGCCTATGGGTTGAACAAGGCCCTTTGGTAAACAGACAGAAGCTTTAAACAGCAGATGGTTCAGCAGATTGTATTCAATTTATTATAAAAGGCATAGAAACTCACAGATGCAGGGTGTACTTTATTGTAGCCAAGTAGCACTTCATCTGTAAGCAGGCTTACTTTTGTATATATAGTCGTGTTACCTGTGTGACAAGGTTAGAATAGCCAATCCTTACAGTTGTTTTCTATTTAAAAAAAATTCCACAATCCTTGAGGGTTAGAAATACAGCTACCACAATTGCAAAAATTAAATACAAAATACAAAAAATAAAAATAAAATATAAATAAATAAAAAAATATATATAGAATTTTCATATTAGCCGGCAGTGGTGCTCAGAATCTGACTTCTATATTTCAGGTAATTAGCTTACTATAGAATTTGCCCATACGATGTGTCTACCAGTGTATTTTTGAAATGTGGTAACAAATTGTCCTTTTACACAGTCTGATTGCCGGGCTTAAGCGTTCCGCTGAACACTCATTCTCCCGACAGTCGGGCTGCAGAGGAACCAACGATCAGCTGATGAATGAACAAATACTTGTTTGCTGGCCGATTGGCTCATTGATGTGAGCAGAAATATGCTTGCAGATCAGCTGAACATCTCCACATTAGTGATCTTCGTCCTATAAGCCAATTGTCGACCTGTGTACAAATAAATGAAGCATACACTGATTGACAATTGGCACTCGTTACATCGGGCCGAGAATGTGTCCCACATAAAAGGGCCATAGAAAGCTGATGCATCCAGAGGAAATATTGTCAAGGTTGTGAACCGGTGTGCTACCAGATAGTCGACAAAAGCTGCAAAAATAATATGCAACGGTAAATTTGTGCAAAAAGAAAAAGTTAGATTGTGTAGAATCATTGAACCAGTTCATTGTGTGAAAATCAAAGATCTGTCATATCTCAAGATCTTTTGTAAGCCTACAGATCCCGAACACAATCCATGCTGTGAATTGAATATCCCATCCTCTCGGACTTGAACAGGCTTTCTAACGGGGTGGATGAGTTTTTTGTGGTTTAGACATTGTCATAGCAGCCTGGTAGGGCCAAAGGTGTTGAGGGCAAATGTTCAGGTGGTCTGTGTTGGTCCAACTGCAGGCATTGTGACCCTGGATATGGTGTTTAATGGTTAAAATTCAAAATGACGTACATGGAAGTTCCTGTTGGGCTATTACAATATGGTGTTTAAGCCAAAGACCATACATTGCTTCTACTAATCTCTCCACGGAGAGTTCAGTAACAACCCCGGGAGCCTCTTCCCATTAGGCTGGGTTACCATATGTCCAGCCCCCAACCTCCCCCGCCTCCAGCATTTTTGTGAAACACCAGAGGGAAACTGATGCCAGATCTGATCCTATAGTTTTGTATGGGATTGTTCTTGGCATTCAGCGCATTAGTTTTAATACGAGATACCTCCCTGTGCTGAATAGATTGTATTCAACTTTAGACACCCAAATGGTACACAAAATGCACCAAAATAACCTCAGTTCTTTCTGATTCTGGTATAAACCACTTGTCTAACGTAGCTTATACATGGGAACTTAGCATCATTGGTTTCCTAAAGAGCCACTCTGGTAAAAATAAATTTTTCCATTCCATACCCTTTTCAGGAAAGTGGCGCACCTCTCAAAAAGTCAAAATTTGTGTGCAAACGGAGCTTGCACCAAATTTTTTGACTTGTTTTGTATGCATAAGAAGAAAAAAAACAAGATATATCTCCCCCACTGGGTTTTTCCAGTTTTATATAAATAAAGCTCAATCACTATAAATTTTTAAAGGGACCTGTTCTGACTTATAAACACTAGAGATGAGCGAACCTACTCGGCCACGCCCCTTTTTCACCCGAGCGCCGCGATTTTCGAGTACTTCCGTACTCGGGCGAAAAGATTCGGGGGGCGCCGTGGGTGAGTGGGGGGTTGCAGCGGGGAGTGGGGGGGGGGGGGGGGGGAGAGAGAGAGGGCTCCCCCTCGTTCCCCGCTGCCACCCCCCGCTCCCCCACGCCTCCCCCTGCCCCCCGGCGCCCCCCGAATCTTTTCACCCGAGTACGGAAGTACTCGAAAATCGAGGTGCTCGATCGAGTAATTACTCAAAACGAGTATATTCGCTCATCTCTAATAAACACCATAAACTAAACAAGTTATGGGCTTATAGCACATGGGCTGAGGAGTCCTGGGATGGATTTTTGTACTTTCCCTACTCCCTTGCTGTCGGCCCTGAAAACCAGCGCTCAATTCGTGCATCGGACTTCTCTCTGCAGTCAATGGATGGGCACACACACTGTTCTCTATGGGTGAGCATGCACAGTGATTGCAGAGATGGGTTCGATACACAGACCAAGCACGTGTTTCAAGGGTTGACAACAAGTGAACAGGGCAAGTACAAAAACACATCCCGGACTCCTGGGCCATGACCTACAAATGTAGTTAAGGTGCTTATACAAGAGTTAACTTAATACCTCAGAGGTCCTGCACACAAACGGATTTGCATTACAGAATCCACGGTTGGCGTCTGCACCATGGTTCTGCAGCAAATACCGTCCAGAGAATGCTATGGAAAATTGATTTTTCTTACGCACTCGTGGAAACGAATTGCAGTTTCCGCAAGTGAAGGAAAAAATGTGGCATACTGAAGTCAATGGAAGCCATCCAATAGGCGGACCATCCGCAATTGACATTGCAGATAGGTCGCAGGTCCCCCCATCATCGCCTAGTGACGGCACGGGAAAAACAAACCTTAAAAAAAAAAAAATCTGTACTACGCACGTCCGCAACCATTCGCAGTAAAGAAAAAAAACAAAACACAGAAAAGACAGGTATGCACAGACGCCAGCCAGGCACCGGGTCGGATTCCGCTGCAGACTCCGGCATGCAGAATCCGACCCGTTCGTATGCAGCCGGCCTTACTACTTTCAGAATTTGTTTGCTGTCTGTGAATTGTTGCATTCTTCTTTGCATTCAGAGGCACCTAGTTGTGCTTTCAGCTGAGAAGTAGATACAGTTGTACCCAGTCTGGGCAATTACCGGTATTTGTGAACTGCCTGGACTACAGAATGAAACACTGTTGCAAACTATCAGTAAGATTTATATTGCTGATGTATTTAGGTAACAGAACTTTAAAGGGCCATTCCAGTAATTTTTCGCTCATTCGTTATTTAGCTATCCCCCAGTAAATGTAAATCAGCTAGTGTTACCTTGGTTAGTTCAGTCTAAAACTCCTGGAGTCCTTCTCTTTAGGTAGTCAGGTAATCTCAATTCTGACCACATCAGATTTACTTAGATTATTGCGTTCTCAAACTAGTCAGTTTTTCAGTCAACCGAATATCTGTGTGGTGCTAGTACATAAAGTGTACCACACATGCTCTTCACAGGGAGACACAGACACTCTTATCACAGTTTCATTCAACCAGTTCATTGTGTGAAAATCAAACACATTAATGTATAATTTTGCCCCAGAAACTGGCGTAAATTATACCAGAAACCCGCTAAAGCTCCCAGCTCGTATAGATTACTGTGTAAGCACATGGAGGAGCTGAAATGTGCCATATATATATTATATATATAGCGTGCACCTCTTCATACATTATGTGCACAGTGTTTATAACTGGAGCACATAGCACACTTCTCGAGGAGACCCCCACTCCTTATAGTATAGGCAGAAACTCAGAACTCTGCTGTATCGCTCAAAGATTTTTTTAGGGGTTTAAATCAAGTTAATTAATTATAAGAAACCGGATGCTGTGGCAAAATGTTTTTCTTTTTTTTTTTTCTTTAACACATCACACAGTGGTGTCTGCCCATTGCTTATTTACGAAGGAGGGAGCATATTATTGGACGGACATATTCTACAATATTCCTCATGTATATTTATTGATCATCAGAGATGACAAGGATGAGTTGTTTTTTTGCTGTTGGTTGCTGGTCTCGATTATAGACTTTTACACAAATCATCAAGAATATCTATATATCAATCGTAGACATAGTGTATATTTCTATAATCTCCCCGTTGGTTGAGAAGCAGGGCAGTTTTCTGCCAGATGATCATTAGCCCATTGCTGGATTTATTCTGTATCTTTACCCTTAGCTGGAACAAGGATATTGGCAATCATAGGGAGCAAAGCATATTCCCTGCATAGAAAACATAGGAAGATGCCTTTGGCTGCGACTCCGGTACCTCTAACAGACGTTTCCATGGCAACAAAACCAGAGAAGACTCTGGGCTGACGAAGTCGCTAAAAATAAGTCTGGCTGGAGAAGGAGAAACATAGGAAGTGAGCGAGCTCAGGCATAGACTGGAAACTAGACAGCCAGATCCCCGTGTGTGTGCGTAGTAATGGCGTAAGTATGGGGCGACCTGCCGGGCTCATTGTTATGTATACACAAGTACGTGATGAGCATTATTAAGGCATGGCTCCATGTCTCCTGCTGCCTTCTGCAGATACATACACAGATAATATAGTCTGCAGAAAATCAGGAAATTCCTGAAGATTTGCAAGGCAGACTTCTTCTGGACTTCCTGTCTGCAAGCTCATTAAAGAACACTAAAGACTATTGCCCCGTTTTGACGGAGAACAATGGATTGTAATAGAAGCACGGAACATGTCTTGATATGATAGATTGAAGTTAATTTTCCATGAAGAGATCTACTTTGAATATGGAAAACGTGGAGAGAGGTAGAAGTGCAGGTTTGTATTCTGAAGGTGGCCAGGTCAACTTTATCGGAACATACCTTTCCTATTTCGAAGGAGGTGAGCAAAGGACAGATCCAGACCCCAACAGGTCATGTCCTCAATATAGGATTTATTAGGTTTCCATAAGAACTGGATTTGAGAAACATTGGACTAAATATAGGCAAATGTAAACTATGCATCTAACTATATTCTGATATCACATGTATGGCCTACTCCCTGCTCATTTGAAGGTGAGGAGGTCTGTGGCTACTAGGTAAGTATTCTACTGTAGTAAACTCCATTTGTGGACCTCACATTCACTGTCATTACTGTGCCATCCATGGTGGTAGTGGGGTTAGATACCTTTAGGAAGTGGAGACCACAGGACACTCACATATTGAAGTAACCTCTGTAGTAACTGCTGCAGAATATGTTGGCGCTATACAAATAAAGATTATTATAGGTTATAGAAGTTAAAAGGTGTTTGTCTTATCAGAGACAACCCCTTTCAGAATGCAGATGCTATGGTGATTGCCATGGGTTCTGCTCCTGGCACCCTATCCACTAGATAACTTTGCCAGGCAAAGCAGCATTTCTCCTGTACATGTAACATTACATGACATTATTCAGATGAACAGTTGCCTATTGTAGGAGTGCAGAATTCTGGATGGCCTGCAGAGGGCTACAGACATGCATTCTGATAACTTGAAAGGAGAGGTAACACCTGTAGACATGGCAGGATGCAAGATAAAGTGTCAGTTCCTGCCACACTCTTGGAAAAGTTGATAACTCAGTGGAACTGAAAGGGTTGCGAGCCTGAGGTCCGGGGTAGACAAAGTAAAAGCCCCTAGTGGGGTACAAATGGACTGTGTTTTATGCTGTACTTATGTTTGCTGTGACAATGGTATAAAACTGGCAGGCACCAGATTTAAAAGAAATACAAGGTTTTGGACTAGTTCTGCACAAGAGGTGTTCATTTCCTGAAGGAGAGGTCAGCGATCCACATACAAGTAACCCCGGCTTGCCACACTATGTAGTTACAGAGAGGCAATGGAAGAAACCAAACACCAAAGACTAAAACTTTAAACTTCACAACATACCAAGCAGTCATCAACTTCAAATCTGCACTCCCTTATGCCAAACAGCACTACTTCAGTACTCTCATACCTAAGGCCAGCCTTTGGGGTGTGCAGCTGCATAGAGCACATCACTCCACTAAGATGAAGAGGGTGCCCCCTGGCCCCACTTTTAAAAATCCCGCAGGTGGAAGGGGTTAAATTCAGCAATACAAACTCACACTGGCTGCCATCTGAGGTTGAGTCTCTGCGTAATATTCCATAGCAGAGCTTCTTCACTCCTCCGTCCACCTGGCTTCAGTACTCAGAGTACAGTGGTCCGAAATAACCATTTGGGGCAACAGATGGTGTCCTATTACTAAGTGGAGCCACATACGGCTTCACACACAGAGTATCTGCTGCAGACTTTCTGCAACGAAAACCCGCAGCAAATATACTGCAAATCCGCAGTAGACAAATCTGTAGCTAAATGGCACAGATTTGCCTACGGTTTTTGCTGCGAACTTGTATTTCAATGGCACAAATAGGCATGTTGCAGATTGGATTTGTTGGGTAAATTAACTACTTCATATGCAGGGGAGTCTAGAAATCTTCCACACATGGCTTGTACTGTAAATGCTGCAAATTTTTGCACCAAAATCCACTGCTGAAATTCCACAGCATTTATGTCGTGTGCGAAGCTGCCCTAAGAGCAGACGTTCTCTGGTATAACTTGCATCAGGCAGCACATGGCCATGTGCTGCTTGATCCCAGTGGGCAGAGGATATTACATGTCTGATTCCAGTTTGGGATACCGACCAGCATAGGATATACTGCGATTGTTTTCACACAGACCATCGGTGTAAAAAAAACGCTTGTCTGAATAGCCTAATTGGTTATGATCAGTTCATGTGCAGTCCATAAAATACACGGACAATATATGAATGGGAAAATATACCTTGGGGTGCGTTTACATGTAGTGGGTTTACTGTGGATTTTCTACAGCAGGAAAATATGCAGCAAATCTGCACCAAAAGTTTGCTGCCTGAGCTGACATTCCAACAGCTCTACTTAGGGTTTTGTACTATGATAGGTGGCGAGCAGGGGTGTAACTATAGAGGATGCAGAGGATGCGGTTGCACCCGGGCCCAGGAGCCTTAGGGGCCCATAAGGCCTCTCCTCGCCATATAGGGAGCCCAGTACTATGAATAAAGCATTATAGTTGGGGAGCCTGTTAGAGATTTTGCATTGGGGCCCAGGAGCTTCAAGTTATGCCTCTGGTGGCGAGGGAAGGGAGGTACCAAAAAACATTTTGTACAGGGGGCTATTTAACCTAACGTTGGTTCTGCTTATATCCTCATCTCTCACAATCTCAAGCAACTATTTAACACTTAACTCCCTTGTCGGTCACCCTCCCAAACTTCATCTCCGCCGAAGAGCTTGCCACATACTTGAAGTACAAGAATGACAACATCAGAGAAAGTTCCAATGTACAGTCCCCACAAATCTTCTGCACAGTTGCTCTGTCCTCTTTCCCCCTTAACCTGTTTCTCCACCATTTCTAAGGACACGTTTTCCTCCCTTTGCCTAAAATTTTACCTCTATAACTATGCACTCCATTCAATCCCATCTCACCTCATCCCCAACTTTACCACCCTGTTCATCCCAGCTCTAACCCAACTTTTCAACCTCTCACTGACTACTGGCGTCTTCCCTTCATCCTTAAAATATGCATCCATCACAGCCATACTCAAAAAGTCATTCTTTAATTCTTGCTCTCTGTCTAGCTACTGTTACATATCACTGCTCCTGTTTGCATCAAAACTCCTGGAACAGCACATTCACTTTGAACTGTCCTCCACCTAACTCACTATCAGCCAACCACTCCTAACCAAAATCACAAACAATCTGCTGACAGCAAGAGCACCAATACATTACTCCATGCTTCTCCTAAACCTGTCCTTGTGCAACACCCCAGAGAGGTGACCCTGGGCACCTGGCTAACGTGAAGAGCTGGGAGGGATAAGTGCTGACTTATCACTTTGGCACTTACCATGCACTGGTCCCTGAGGGATGACACGCAGCCAAAGCCAGAGTAGGATTGCAGGCCAGCTTCGACACCCCTATGACAGGTAATGCCAATAAACGGGATTGGGGGGTGGTGGAGTAGTACTTATTACTCATGCCACCGTTCCCACACACCGGTATTCTATATGGCTTAGAAATAAATACAGGGACCTGTGTCTAGTACCTCGGGTCCCTAGGAACAGTTAGTGCCCGGTATAACTTTTACTTAGGAATAACTTGTATAATGGGTAATGCAGGTGCAATTCACTTCAGAACATTAACAGGTTATAGCTCAGAGGTAGGGAGGATACACAGGATGAGTGCGGTCCTACAGTCCATGTTATCTGTAGGTCACCGGTACTGGAGCACTCCAGAGGAGAAAGGGGGGTAGGGGTCACTCCGCAGACTCTCTAGTAGATAATTACTAAAGGAAGGCTTAGCCAATACACACCCTGCACCACGAATGCGTGGGTGTTACAATCAAGTACCTTTGTGCAGTGATCCCAACTATGGACGGCCACACAGGAAAAGCCTGAAGTATGAACGGGTACCCGTTTTGGAACTTTTGGTAGGGCTCTATGTCTTTGCTGATGGGACTAACGCCTTCCCATTCACACTCCAAACGCTACAGGATGTCGTTCTTCTTCCTCCATCTTCACCTACATGGAAGCTGAAGGTGCTTCCATGTGGCTCTGTATTAGCACTCTGTTGGAATCCTGAAGATGGACTCCTTTCTCGCTCTCAATCTCTCCCATTTATCACCTCACTTGTACCACATGACAAGACAAACTGATACATTTACAGGCATGCAATGATTTTATTAAAGTTAACCTCTCAAACACTGCTCGTTTCTTTTAGCAGGAATGAATTCACGTCCACTGCCACTTGATCCCTGTGGCTGTTGAATTCTCAATGTGAAGAAAAATAATGGGAGCTTGGACTTTAGTGGAAAGACATTCTTCTGCTTTATTATAAAATAATGCTCAATACATCAAAAACCAGCAAGTTCTCCACCCAGAATTTGCTGGTTTCTGATGTATTGAGCACTATTTTATAATAAAGCAGAAAAATGTCTTTCCACTAAAATCCAAGCTCCTGCTATTTTTCTTCACATTGAGATCTCAAACACTGCAGCTCTGCAACACACACACTGGATATGACAGGACAAGATTTTCACAGTACATAGGACAAAACATATATGACATTTATGGAGGGGACCAGGATGGTGTTCTGGGCCACTACACTTGTGTTCAACACATTTAACCACTTTCTCCTTCTACAAACGCGTTCCTACCGTGGCATCTAAAACTTGGCCCTCTTCTGGATCTCCTCTTATCTCACTGACCTAACATTTAGTGTTAGTGTTTCGCATACCTCATCCTTTCCTCACTCTCTGTCTACTGGTGTTCCAGACGGTTCTGTACTAGAACTCTACATCTTTGACCTAGAACAGTTCATAGAATCCCATGGCTTTTAGTACCACTTTTAAGCTGATGACACCCCTTTCTGGCCAGATGTTACCTCTCTTCTATCCAGAATCCCAGAGAGTTTATCAGCCATATTCTCCATCTTCTCTTCCAGCTTTCTGAAACTCAACATTGAGAAAACTGAACTCATAATCTATCTCTGTCATCTCACTCAACACCCCAATCAAACTTATCTATTACAATCAATGGTTCCATATGTACACCAGCCCCACAAGTCCACACTCAGTGTAACATTTAACTCTGCCCTCTTCTTCAAACTGTACATGTAAGGTTTCGCCACCTGCTCAAAAGTGTTTCTCAGATACAATCTTGCCTCAAAAATGCTAGTGCATGCCCTTGCCATCTCCGGTCTAGACTACTGCAACATCTTTCTCTGCAGCCTTCCATCCAATGCTCTTGTGCCCCTCCAATTCACTCTCAAGTCTGTTGCCTGGCTAATCCACCTCTCTTTCAGTTACTCTCCCTCCTCTCCCCTCTGCCAATCCATTCACTGACTGCCAATTGTCCAGACAATCCAGTTCATGATATTATCAATTACATACAAGGCCATCCAAAACCTGTCTCCTTCATACATCTCTCACTTATTATCCCAACAACCCCCCCCACAGGTAACCTTTAGTCCTCAGAAGACCTCCTCCTCTCCTCTCTTGTGAGTGCATTACATAACTGTCTCCAGGCATCACCTATTATCTGGAACTTACTACCCCAACACATCAGAGGCTACACTATCTTTGAAAGCTTCAAAAGAAAATCTGAAAACCTATTTCTTCAGAAAAACCTGCAACCTCCAGTAACCCTGCTGCTACCACTATATGAGCACTTTCTCCCACCACCTATTGTATCCTTTTCCTTCCCTTGTAGTCTGTAAACCCTCGCGACAAAAGTTCTTTCTCCCCTTGCATCAATTTGTTAAGGTGTGTTTAGACACAAAGATGATCGCTCAAAAGTTGGCTTTTGAGCAATAATTTTGCATTAACTACTAATTGGTACTAGTGCCTATTAGTACCAATTAGTAGTGTGCGAGCCACTGGGAGCTGAATTTATTCAGACGACTGCCCATTTTTACCTGAATAAATTTCTTTTGTTCTGTCGGTAGGGCTGATACCTGAGAAAATGCAATCAGCTGTTATCAGCGGTCCCTGAGTAGAGCACAACGTGTGGTCTGTCTTATCAGCTGTTCTGCTTAACAGATTCCAAGTCGAACTGAGGTCCGTCATTCAGCAGAAAACTGAAAGATGGGCACATTTACACGCAACGATTATCACTCAAAAGATGGCTTTGAGCGAATTTTGATCGATCGTTGTGTCTAAATGGGCCTCTAGTCATTTAGTAGATGTTTATTGTTCCTCTTGTTTTATATAATGTTAAACCCAGTTTTCAATTGCACTGCATTCCAGAATTAAAAAGGGGCTTGGAAAAAAGTGCTTAAAATCTATAAAATTTGAATACTCACCTATCCCATCTGTTCCCCATCTAGCACCGCAGCTCCGATTCCCTTCGCTCGGAACTCGGTTAAAGTAGGGGGCGGTCATGTGCCGTTCACTGTGCATGCGACTGCTCAGCCACTCACAGACTTCAGTGGTAATTCTTCTATAGACGGCGAAGTCTATAAGTGGCTATATGCACAATGAACGGCATGTGACACCTGCTGATAGATGCAAGTCTAGAGTGTGGGACTCTCTTTTAGCTTCTATATGCCCTAATAGGACATATGAACAGTGGTTGTCTTTATGAGAAAACCCCTTTAATTAAAAAGTCTAGTTACAGTTTGTTGAGTTTCCGTATTTCAATTGTTAGTGCACATCACACCAAATCTTGTCTAAATGTATTATCTTTGGTGTGATGTGAGACAATTCAGATTGACAATTATCATCTACTTTCTAGAAATCATACAGACAAAAATCAGACAGTGTAGTATAGAAAAACCACCAAGTACGGTATTACTTCTCTCCATCATTGCTGGCAATCTTCTATAATCCAAGAAAACAATCAACAGTGTAATATGATGTTATCAAAACCACAAGTATTAGGAATAAGAGAAATCCCATAAGCACAGTGGGAAGAGAAGGCCAGAACCACAAATCCCATGAGCAGCCCAGTGTGTATCAAATCACTTCAATATCATAGGAATGACCTGTGAACGTTTCCCTGAGGTGTTTTATATATCATTATTGTTAGAGCTTATTGAGGGAATCATTTTTCACATAGAAGTTTCACTACGAACAAAAATCTATATTTATATATAATAATAGGGAATTTTTTTTTCATTCACAGACATTCTGTGCTTCTATTAAGTAAATTCAAAATGAAACTCATTCATCTTATTTAATCCCTTAACACAAAATGACCTACATGTATGTTCCTGCATGATATTGCATATGTTCATCATCTATGATGGAGCAGCTGTTCCCACCATGATCAGGAGTAGGGCTGTGGCTGTCAATCATACTCACACTCCTGCTCCTGCCTCCCATTTAGCTTCTGAAGCCCTGTGTTTAATTCTGATTACAGTGCGGACAAAGGGATGGGGGTTCCTTTATCCCATCCTCATCAACCCTGGCTACATTATCAATGGGTTTGACAAGGAGATCTTGATGGCTCCATCACTGAATTTTGTTAAAAACAGGACAACTAGTGCAGCATGCTTCACTATTTCAGCCTATAAAATCCTGGAGACCCATTACGGAAACCGAACGGACCCTATTATTGTCAATGGGCGCCATTCAGTTCTGTCATGTGAAGGGTCCGTTCAGGCACTGGGTGCAGTTTTCCTGCTCCCATAAAAGGAGCGGGGAAATAAAACCCAAAAGCACCAACGTGAATGACCACTTAGATTGGAGTTTCATACACCAGTGAGATTTGTGAAAACTGGTATACATCAATTAATAAAATTAGAAAGCTGCAGATCATATTGAGATAAAACCCCTTTAAGGTATATAAAAGGAAAATTTATATGACCGACAGACCCCCCCCCCCCCCCCCCAAAAAAAAAAAAATAAAACATTTAGTAATTTGCCATGTAATTTCTTTGGCCCATGTAATGTCCCCTCCATGTAACCTGCATTGTTTCATATATCTTTAATGATCATGAAAATTCTTCCAATCGTTGCAAATATGGCTCACATATGTTCCCACTCATGTATTTTCTTGCGCAATAACCAATTAATTGCTTTGCTAATAACATTAATCAGTGACAACGGAGAGTGTTTTTAACAGTCATTCTCACTTTAATTATATGCATAAAATTAATTAAACTTTTGGTCTTGGGGATAACTTGTTTTCTTGGGGCAACCCCTTTAAGGATCCAATAGTTGTTAACCAGTTCATCCTCTGTAACAAACATGTACATCTCAGAGCCATTGGTTGGGTCTTAAGCAGGCGCTGTATTCGAGCCTGCTGTATACCCAGTTGGTGCTGGCTGTTTGAAACAGCCAGCTCCAAACACATTTTGCTGTTTATATGAGCAGTCAACATGGACCATGACGTGTAAGCCATCAGCTGAAGCGATTCCACTACAACTCACCATTGTCCCCCCATGATGCGATCACAGGTTGCCAATGGTTGCCATTGAAGCCCTGAACCTAGTGAAGGCTTCTAAGGCTGTCATGTATTTAAGCCTATTAAACCCTACCACTGGCAGGGTTTAAAAGGAGAAAACACTAAAAATGCAATATAATGGAGTGCTGAAAAATGCAGAGATAAAAAAAAAACACTAAAACCCCCCTGAACTATGCCTTGTAGTTAAAAGATGTGCATTTCAGAAAACATTGATACTTACACACCAAACAATGATCAGTCGTCTTGCAATAAAAGAATCTATATTCCATAATGTAAAAGGAAGGAATGTGATATAAAATATTTCCTGGCCCAACGCAGCAGCAAATCTGAAGAGGTAATAGAGCAAGTAGTTGCGGACCACATACTTCCTCACCGGACCCTGCAAACAAACACAACAGGGACATTTTAAGTGTTAATGATGGAAAAGGAGATTAGAAAACTGTGTCTACATGGTGTGACCCTAAAACAAGAGCTGGAGGTCTCAGGATGACAAATTCTGCTTTATAGTGAATTCTCTCATCGATCCGATTGATCTTTGTGCTTCTAACAAGTTTCTGCTTCTTTACTGCTAAATTTAACGTAGCATTGTTAATCTTTAAAAACCAAAAACCCACCTCCAGCTCCAATGGCGACTCTGTGGAATGTTTCTTTATTCTAACAATTCTTTCCAAAGTTTCCATGGACATGAAGAAGAAACCAATGCATTTCAAATGCACTTCAGGCCGGGCCACAGGGGGCCGATTTGCAGTGGAATGTCCACAGTGGGCATGCCGCTGTGGACCAGCATCCGTAATCCCACCTCACAACCCGCACCAGTCGCTGTAGATTTTGAAGTGTCTTTTATCACATATGGAATTGAGAGGCTGCGAATTCTACTGTGGAAACAGTGATAAAATTGACATGCTGCGGAATCTAATTCCGCACAGCGTGTCAATTTCCGCACGGGTTCTGTGTGGGTTATCTCCGCAGCCTGTGAGGGAAATTTTCAAAATCTCATCCACTTCACTTCTACTGTAGACACTACAGAATGTCCTGCAGAGGGTCCGCATGAAAATCCCCCCCCCGTGAAAACCCAGCCTAAGTGTTCTTAGCCATGGCTATCTATATCACAACAATATCTATAAATACTAAACTCCCACAATTACGCAATGCAAGACCCTCCCAGGGCGAAGTATTACTAGGTTTATATGTGCTGTGCATGGTTTTGGTTGCACGTGGCTATATATGTATAGGTGTTGACAGCGCATGTGATAACTCCATTTTCTGCTTTTTATGCGCCTCTCACTTAGGATGGGGGTATTGCATTGGGTAATTGAGCGATTTTAGTATCTATAGATGTTGTGATGATATAGATAGCCATGACTGAGAACATCCAAGTGCGTACTTAAGCGAATTTTACAGAATCACTAAGGAAGCTGGAGTTTTTTTGGCTTTTGAGAGAATCTGAACTGGTCTGAACAAGGATCTTTCTGTGCTCTGTGTTTGAATTCAGAAGAAGCAGACGAGCTGCACTTCCCACTCCTAGCTTTGTTAATCTCTTCCATGCAAAAGGTAAAAGCTAATAAGCATGGAAACGTGAAAAGGCGTCCCCAGTGTAAAAATCCTGTGACGACTGTGGGGGGTGGGGGGAGAAGATTCCCGGCTTCATTATAACAGACCATGCCCTCTCTGCCAATGCATGGAACAGCTAGGTACACCGCAGAAGGGATGTTGTGTCTTGTAGTAGACAGCAGTTGTCTGGGGGAAAGGTACTTCAGCAGGTTCAGTTCCAAGTGAGCTACTAATTATTATTTTTACATAAAAACCAGTTTAAAACTTTTTGTAGGTTACTGAAAACTTCTGCATTTATCCATGAAAAAGTCCTAGTGAGCATATTTAAACTTTTCCATAGTTAGGCCATATGCACATGGACAATTTAAGCGCGACTTGCATCGAACAGCACTTGGATACCCTGTCCATGTGCAGGATACCGTACATTTACACGTTCTATTCTTGTATGAGAATCAGACAAGAATAGGACCTGCTGTAATTTTTTTTTTACTCTGACTGTTTATCTCACGTGACTACACTCATTCAAATGGAGGGGTTCTATTTCAGTCCAAATTTCAGAATAATCATTCATGTAAATATACCCCAATAGGCACAAAAGTAGCAAGTGACAATGCTGGAGTGTATCATGCAGCCCATACTTATAAAACTGGGTGTACACTGTAGTTAACCGGCGTCCCAATGCTAGTCCATCCCATAGATGTTTCTCCTGACTCCACCGTAAACATATTCTTTGGCTCAGCAGCATGCATGTTTTTTTTTCCAACTGGAGAAAGGAATAACTTTCTGCCAGACTCTTTTGGTAGCATCTTATCTCCCAAGAGAACACAGGAGCAAGCTGCAATCCAACATGGCCGATTCTCTCCCCCGATATCTGCCACTGGAGGATGCTCCCCATACACATTAGGTAGTCATCTGATTCTACTGAAAGGAGTAGCCTCTGACAACTTTATCTAATGTACATAGCTAACTTATAGCTCACCGACCATCAGCCATGTCCCCCAAATTCCCTACAGACATGCAAGTAAGAATACATATTTCAACTGGGAAGGGTGTTTTATCTGCCCCTGGGATCCACACGTATCTTTAGTTTTGGCCCCAAACGCCCCCAGCCTGGCTGTAGGTGGTCACTGGCAGTGATCAGTATTACAGAAACAGACAAGCAGCTTTCTCTACACCATTTTCGGAACTACCATAGAGGCCAATGGGAGTTATGCAAACAGCATGGCACAGTGACCAATGTTGTTTCCAGAACTCTTACAGAAACAGTGAAACTTGTTGGGCTATGCTGTTTGTGCAACTATTAACATCTATGGACGTTATAGAGGCAGCATACCCCAGCCACACTTAGCTGTTTCCATCCTCCTAGCCACCTCATATAAAGTGGTGTTCCCATTACAGTGATTTTTGGATAAGATGGGAACACCCCTTTAAAGTCAAGCCTGTTGGATATGCTTACACCGACACTTCCCATTGCAAAACAGTCCAACGTCTACATATCAGAATGTTGGTGGACCGTATGTAGGATACATTTTAAAGCAGTTGTTTGAGATTAGAAAAATTTGACTACCTTCTTCCAAAAACAGTGATACCCCTATCCACAGGCTATATGTAGTGTTGTAGCTTAGCTCCATTGGAGTGCAAGGGGCTGAGCTGCAATACCACACATAACCTGTGGACAGGTGTGGTGCTTTTTTTTTGGAAGAAGGCAGCCATGTCTTTTTAATCCTATAGACTCTGGTTAAGAAATCAAAGAATAGTAGAGTTGGAAGGGTCCTCCAGGGTCATCGGGTCCAATGCAGGATCACTAAATCATTCGATGAAGATGTAAATAAAAAAACAAAAAAACAATTCAGTGGTTTCATTTTAGGCCATGTATATTCACAAAAAAAAAAAATCACTATCTTTAAACACAGACATACCAGTGTGCAGGGGCACAACTATAGAGGGTGCAGGGGATGCAGTTGCATCAGGCCCAGGAGCCTTAGGGGGCCCATAAGGCCTCTCTTCTCCATATAGGGAGCCCAGTACTATGAATAAAGCATTATAGTTGGGGGCCCTGTTACAGGTTTTGCATTGGGGCCCAGAAGCTTCAAGTTACGCCTCTGTGCAGCATGGTTTAGGTGCGGGTATGGGTACAGATAGAGATAGAGGGGGGGCCCATCTCACCTTTTGCATCAGGGCCCCTGAGCCTTTAGTTACGCCCCTGCCAGTGTGTATTGCTAAATTATGTTCTAAAACTCAGTTTTCACATAAGATTGAAAGTTCCACATTGGTAAACTGGAATAATTTGCCAGTATACTTTAAATCATGATGAACTTTTCAAAAGGTGATCCAGATAAGGAATAGTTAAAGGGGTTGTCCCGCGGCAGCAAGTGGGTCTATACACTTCTGTATGGCCATATTAATGCACTTTGTAATGTACATTGTGCATTAATTATGAGCCATACAGAAGTTATAAAAAGTTTTTTACTTACCTGCTCTGTTGCTAGCGTCCTTGTTCCCATGGAGCCGACTAATTTTCGCCCTCCGATGGCCAAATTAGCCGCGCTTGCGCAGTCCGGGTCTTCTGCTCTCTTCAATGGAGCCGCTCGTGCAGAATGCCGACTCCGTGTAGCTCCGCCCCGTCACGTGCCGATTCCAGCCAATCAGGAGGCTGGAATCGGCAATGGACCGCACAGAAGAGCTGCGGTCCACGGAGGGAGCAGACCCCGGCGGCCATCTTCAGCAGGTAAGTATGAAGACGCCGGACCGCCGGGATTCAGGTAAGCACTCTCCGTTTGTTTTTTTTAACCCCTGCATCGGGGTTGTCTCGCGCCGAACGGGGGGGGGGGGGGGGTTAAAAAAAAAAAAAACCCGTTTCGGCGCGGGACAACCCCTTTAAAAGGACTTACATCAGTAAATACCAATATCTTCTGGTTATGACATGAATCTCTAGTATTGTCATCAATGACTGCAGCCGTGTGCTTTATCTACATTCCTACTGGCATGTGACGCTACAGAATTAGTAAGCATCCTTAATGCTTTTGAAGAGTCCATACTAACCCAGGAAGCACAGTGTCAGCTGCCGGCACATTAAATCCTTCCTTTTTTAGACTTCCTGCCTATTTGTTCATCAATTCAGATGAAGTCTCAGGATAGAGATAAAAAGGATCTGAGGGGAAAGGGTGGGGGACCACTTTATGGGAGCATGACTGGTGCCGGAGCAACAGCACTGAGGCTAGTATAAAGCTGCTCATTGTCACAGCACAGCCAATGACATTTACCACTGGGATGAAAAAAGGGAAACAACTATATTTTCAGTCACCTCATAGAGCATTGAATGCAAACACTTTACAAAGCCATTTACTGATTTCATAAACGTTAATTTTGTAAGTTAAATACATAAAAATATATACACTCTAAAAAAAAAAAAAAAAATTAACCCCCCAGAAGAAGTTGTCGTTTTGCTGCAAAACCTGGCATGCAGTTACATCTCAGGCAGATATGCAGATGATTAGAGTTGTGGTGTAATTAGATGAACGGTCTTGTCACCGGAGGACCTAAAGTGGTACTACTCTTGACCTATAAAAAGGCTCTCGGAGGTTCCTTGTGTGTAGTGACCTCTTCTTACTCTTGTGTAGAGCTTGTTGACCACTAGACGCCTCTACGACGCACAGAACAGATTTCACCCACTTACCAAAGTCTGAGCGGGGCACATTATTGGGATGTGAGAAGCTGGATGGTCGTATCGGCAAATTGCCTGACACCTGGGCCATTCTGACCAGACTGTTAGGAGGAGTTGGGATCATTGAATGTGTGAGGGCACACAAGGCATCCGGGCTCAGGACGCCCTCAACAGACTACCAGTAGAGAGCCGCGTCTGGCCAGACTATTAGGATATATTGGGAGCAGTGGATATGTGAGGGCACACAAGGCGGCCGGGGCTCAGGATGCCCTCAGTAGACCATCAGTAGACTAACTCATCTGACAAGCACAAGCAGCTCCAACTGTTTCGTTGTCCATCACTCAGACAGGTGGCACCATCGTTACAGTCACCTATGTCTGTTGGAACCATTTCCAGGTGCTTGGCTGATGGATATTTGGTATCGCTGCGCCTGTTACATGTACTGCTTTTGACACCCATCACCATCTTAGTTTCCTGTGGTGTCATGAATGAGGATACTGGGCTGCTATGGAGTGGAACCGGGGTGTCTTCGGCAACGAATGCAGGTTTAGTTTGGGCACTGGCGAAGGCTATGTTCTTATCTGGAAAACCTAGCGGTGAGCGCCTCAATCCTTAGACATCTGACCCCAAAGTGCCTCATAAAATCAAGTGAGCAAGTTTTCTCTGGATCATTCCCAGTGTGAATTCACATTAGGCTGTATTCAAACAGGGGAGTGCGATTTTGATCAGTGAAAAACTGACTGTTTTCCATGCAATTTTTATGTGCGATTAGCATGCGCTGTACATCAGTTTTTCATTGCTCTACACTTCCTGTTTTTTCTTTTTTTCATGGGGTGCCCATAGTAAAGCGTTAAATACAGATTGCACTGGCATGCACTCCTTCTTGAAGAAGAAATCACACAAAAATAGGACATGCACGTGCATAGTCAAGCAAGTACAAAAAGGATGCTCCAACTAATGTGTCCAAATACTCAATTTGTTCCTTAGCATGGATGGGCTTTAACAACAGACGACTAGTACAAGTGTCAGTGCTGTCCAAGAGAAACGAAGTCAAGACCCCAGTGAGCAAAGGAGCACAAAAACGTGATGACTGAGCAGTAAAAGATAAAAAAAAAAAAAAAAAAAAATCAGGTTAGATAAATCCAGATTTCTGTTGCACAATGCTGATGGGAGGGTCAAAGCTTGGCACAAGCAGCATGAATCTATGAACCTCTCCTGTCATCTGTTCAGAGCATGTTGAATGGGCCAAAATTCCTGCAGAACGATTTCAACATCTAGTGGAATATATGCCACGATGGATTGCTGCGCTTCTGATGGCCAAAAACAGGTCCAACGTGCTACTAGATGGGTGTCTGTAATCAAGTATGCATTCTGCATATCACCCAAAACCTACATTTTCAACCTTATTCGGTTCTCAAGTTCAAAAAGGTTATTGTATATCATCAGTTATTAGAAGTTCAGCCAGCACTGAATGCATTGTAAAAATGATCCCATGACATCTAAATAAGGATATTTTGACAAAACTCCGTTCAGCATTGAACGAATTTCTAATTACAAGTATACTTACCTCTTCTGTAGTGGAGTCCATGCCACTTTCTGGAAATTTCAGTGGCTTTCCAGCTGGTCCCCTTTATATACCATATCACCTATGATGCTTGGAGTTCTTGTCTGGAGACCTGCAGTCAGGCCAGGACACTCGTCCATATTACGGATGCATATATGCAACCAGAACATGCTTGTGCGTCTTTCTCACCCAACTTTTCAAGCTCCTGTTTGACAAGCATTCCTGAATAACCACTCCTGCATCTAAAGCACATAGAAAACACTGTTGCAACCATTGTAGTCGCCAAACTAATTGTGTCCCAAAAATTCTGAATATGGTTGAACAGAAGTTTTACTAACTTGACCAAACAGGCCAATGCAAGTCAAACTTATTGACCTGATTATCATGTGTCCACCTGGAGCAGTGAAAAGCATCTACAGTAGCGAGGGCAAGTGTATTATGTGATGCTAGCGTGGAGAGATAGTCAATAGTAAGTGTCTATATGGGGTTCCTTTGGCCAATCTTCCTCCTATATAAAATACCCTCTATTACATGGACAAAACATACAGTACTGTATAATTAATACGGTTTTAAAGTTCATTTCTAAATCAACTGCACACAACTTTCCCTGGCAACAGTAGATTCCAAATGGGTTTTTCTTCTACCAGATCCTCTATTTTTGTGCCAGAACCTTGGACCACTGGAGCATCCTCAGTTGGGTCAGTCCAACCCTGCATAAAATCTATAATATTTTATGCAGGGTCGGACCGACCCATATATGAGTGACCTGTCAGGCAAGTTCAAAGTTCCTATGTGAAGTCTAGCGGCGCTGTTGTGCTTCAGCCAACAGCACTTCTAGGGAAAGTCAAGCATTGCTAAGCGACGTTCATATCGAGTGCTTACCAGTTTGACTGTTTCCATGTCTCCAAAATGTAGAAGACCGAGCCGTGGACGACGAGCAGTTCAAGATGAATCTTCGGCTCGACAGTTCTTAAAACATTTACAACCATTTTATGTTCGTGAACATCTGGTCAATCTAGTTAAACAAAGCATGGCTGCTTCCTTCTAAAAACAGCACTACACTTGTCCCCAGGTTGTATGTGGTATTGTAGCACAGCCCCATTCAGGTCCACGGAGCCAAACATGATTTATGGACACGTGTGGCAACATTTTTTGGAAGAAAGCAGCCATGTTTTTCCATTTTTGGAAATCCTTTGGAAGCTTATGACAAAAACCAAACTTTTTCCCCCCACTATGCATAGATTGAAGCAGCATAAGAGGAGTTAACTGAAGAGGATGCTGCATCACAAGGGAGTGGACTAGTATAAGAACATGCTGAAGTCAGCCTAATAATTGCACCGTTATCTTATACTTAGGATGACTGATGTGATTTAATGGTACATAATGAATGTAGCACACAGCAGCACAGAGATGTATTATCTTCGGACAGAGAATTAGCTCATTGAAAGTCATATGAAATGCACCAACCCTACAACACAGCCCTTGTCGCCAATTAACCCATGTGTATTAATCATCTACAACGCACGCCATTGTAGGTCCTTCTTATCTTCTTATGTGTACTGGAGTGTGTCAAGTGATCAAACCCATTTAATAATGTGATTTTTGTACTTTTACACCCTATGATCAACAAAACAGAACTCAGGTTTCTAAGATTGACTGTGCGTCTACTCCTATCATAACTCAATGGTTTCTACTGTTGCTGAGCTGAACATATCAAGATGCTTCCTCGCAGGTACAGCCCTCGCTGTAATGCTTTATTACACCTATTAGCATGTGTGGTGGGATTACTGGTGTCACACCAATCATTTTAGGCTCAGTGTCTACTTTTGAAAAAGGTATGAGGCATCTGTCTTTTTAGTTATTTCACTTATTTAGGTCTGGATGTTTTTTTAGAAGTGCATTTTGAATCCATGTTAGGAGGTCCTTATTCAATTAGACCGCAAGAAAATCATGTAAGCTCACAATACGTAGACTGCATCCATCATCATCAAGACAGAACTGCAGCTCTAACTTGCATTACGCTTTATTTTTAATGCCCGGCTCTAAAAGCATTAGCAAGATCTGCTCTACAGAATATAAATACAGCAGACATCGTGTCCTGTATAATACATGGAGCAAATACAGGAGTCAACTATTTTAAAGTGAACCCCTGCTTCATACTACTCTCACACAGCGGAGCAACATTATTGTTATTTGAGAATTATTTAGCATGTTTTCCATCCTCACATTAGTCCTACTGAATCAAAGGATTGATTGCAGAAACCTATTGAGTTCATTAAGAGGCCAGGAAGAAGAACAGACCATTAGTTAATAGCTTTCCCCTTTCTATATCTTATATATAGCCAGACTGCTGTGCAGACCTACTGCACCAGCAATGAACTACACTATCCTACCAAAGGTAATTGAACACCTGACCACGAATGAAAATAAGTAATTTTATTTCTATATGTTAATATGTAGTGGGGCCTCAATGACATTGGTTACTCTCTTTGGCATACTTTCCTGACCTGACATTCCAGTTCATCCCAAAGAGGTTTAGTAGGGTTCAGGTCGGGACTCTGTACAGGCCAGTTTAATCATGCAACATCCATATCCTCAAATTAATGGAAAACAGCATTGGATTTGTGACAAGGCACGTTGTCTTGTTGGAAGTATGGCTGACCATTCCCAGAGTATTACCACATTGTCAGCAGCACATTATTGTCTAGTATGTCAGGGTCCACCTCCATGTTCATGGTTCTTGTCACTACAACCAACGGACTGAGACCATGCCGTGTAAAACATCCCCATATCATAAGGGAACCACCACCGTACGTAACTGTTGGCACAACACACTCAGACAACAGGCGTTCTCCAGGCTCCTCCACACCCAGGTACAGCTATCTGATGTGCTGATGAAGTAGCGTGATTCATCACTCCGTAGAACGTTCTTCGATTGCTCAACTGTCCAACAGGGATGCTGCTTGCACCACTGTAGACGAACTAATGCATTTTCTTTTAGTATTTTCATTTTAGTTTACAAGCTCCCATTGAAGATTTGTTCTATACATATATATATATATATATATATATATATATATATATATATATATATTGAATCCTTGCCATACTCCATCATCCATATTATCATCAAGTTAATATTTTATTGACAGTGAACTGTTGCTTATGACTTCTCCTACAATGGATATTTCATCTACTGTGTCATTTCCAGTTTTACCTAATCCAGCACCTTTAAATCAAGTTGCTGAACTGTTTTCTGGAAAGTCTAATGTGAATGAGGATACCAATAATAAGAAGCCTCATGAACACCTTGAAAAGCAGATGTCACAGCAAGTGTGTATTTGGTGGAATGTTACTACTTTAGAACATGGTCACTAAAAAAAAAATAAAAAATAAAAAATGATACTATGTGGCTTAATTATGCATCAAGAAAAACTCCTACATTTGAATATCTTGAATTTGTTTTGCACACTTTCTGCATGTTCACTTGATTTAATGCAGCTGGTCATCTAGTTTGAACATGAGAAACTTAATAGACACCTTAATTCAGTCATCTAGGAAACCCAATCCTCACTACAATTCTATCAAACTTATAAACATTATATGGTATTGCGCAAATCTTTACAAGATAGATAACCTCTCTACACTAGAGGATCATTTTACTTCTATCAAATAAAGCAAAGTTTAAACCAGACATACCTGACTATCAGACTAAGGGCTTATTTACATAAGTGTAGGCTTTTTTACATGCGCCCGCCGGTGCCATAAAAATGCGTGAACAGGCAAACAAAGCTGCTGTTTATGCGCCTCTCCAGATGGCCTGGTTGCCGTTGGGCTGGGGGAGACAGTTTACTGTAGCTCTGCTAAACTGCCTTCCCCCTTTCCAGCTCTCAACAAGGGAAGAGGGCAGAACAGGGCGGGAGCTAGTGTGTTAAGCTCCCACCCCCTCTCCTCGGCTGCCAGCAATGGGAGAGGGCAGCATATGGCGGGAGCTTAGAACCTAGCTTCCGCCCCCTCCCACTGCAAACAGCTGGCAAGAGGAGGAGAGAAGGAGGGAAGGGGGTGTGAGTTTAGCATATACACTGTTTAACTCCTTTCCACCTCCCTTCTCTGGCAGCTGTCAAAGGCTCCATAGGAGTCTATGGGAGCCGTCGCCGCCGTATTTCAGCCAGGAAAATAGTTCCTAAACTATATTTGCTCGCTAGCGTAAATGTCCCCGACTGAAATGCGCTCGTATGCACCAACTTGGCTGGGCGCTTTTACACCGCAGTAATACACCCATGTAAACTGATGCATCGTAAACCAATGCATCAGATTGGCAGCGTATATCTACCGGCCGTGAAAGTGCGGCCGATTTACGCTCATGTGAATAAGCCCAAATGCTGTGTATATTTGGTGCTTACAGCACAAAGCACCTAACAAAAAGACTAAGTCTATTTTTTAAAGAAGTCTAATACTCACAAAAAAATGTGAGTTTTTCTTCTGCAGATCTGGATTTGTCTGATGTACAAACTGATTTTTCACATATGGACAATTTTTCCAATTATTTTGTGTCTTCAAACAAACATAAAGCTCGTTCTTATACAGCACAGCAGACTCCTCATTCTTCCTTAGCAAATACCCAGCGTATTGCCAAAAATCTATAAAAAAAAAAAAAAAAAAACCACACACAAAACGATGACACTGAGTTATATACAGCGATAGAAAACACCATAAAATAACTACTACATGCGGAAACGCAACCATGTACATCCCATGTGAACAATCTATTACCAGTTGTCAATTTAGCATCGACAATTTAGAATTCTGCACAGATATCTATTCTTTCAAAGGGTCTCAATTTTGCACCGACCTGTTATATGAACCAGTATCAGACGATCAAAGAGCTCAATGTGTTTATACGACTTAACTATGAAGAAACATTTTTTCAATATTCCTACTATAGAAACCACTACTCCAGTTATTCCTATGACTTCAGGTCAAGTGAATATTTTGAATAGCACTGAACAACAAGCGATTCTTTTGAAAATGACATTTGATGAACAATTAACTAATCCAGCTCTCAGCTTACAAATGGAGCCCATTTCTCCTGTGGATGTGTTTTCTACAACCATTAATAAAATCAAAAATATCCCATCTGTTTGCCTCTCCAAAACAAGAACTTCAGTTATTGACGGTTTCCAAATTCAGGTGGAGAAAGAACTTGTTGTTGTTAGCAGTTTAGTCGTTCACGACCCCCGGCGACCCTAAAGGCGAGCTCCCTCCATGTTTTTCGGTTTTGCACTACCTCTTTCAGTTGTGTGATATCCATGCCAGCATCAGCTTTTGACTTGATAAATAACTTACCAATTTATATTCCAGACGTAGGAAGATATATTATGTATTATCACAGAACCAAAGAAGAGGACTAGAAGACATTGCTCTCAATCCCTTTACTATAATCCACCCTGCAAAAAAGGGCGGTTCTGTTGCGATACATGACAAAGCTTTATATGAACGTGAAGTACTTTTATTGGTATTCGACACCTCTACTTACCAGTCTCTTAATATTCATCCAAAAGAAACACGCATGAGTATATGGTACATGTTTTTTACTTTCTCACAATTGTTTTATGTTTAACAAAAAAAAAAAAAGTAAATTATATATATATATATATATATATATATATATATATATATATATATATATATATATATATATATATATATATATATATATATACATACACACATATACAGAGGCGTAACTTGAAGCTCCCGGGCCCCGATGCAAAACTTGTAATAAGGCCCCCCAACTATAATGCTTTACTCATAATACTGGGTTCCCTGTATGGAGAAGAGAAGCCTTATGGGCCCCCTAAGGCTCCTGGGCCCGGGTGCAACCGCATCCCCTGCATCCTCTATAGTTACGCCCCTGTATATCTATATCTCTCTTCAGGTTTGTGATTGCCCCCTCGACCCATCATTGCCCCCGTCCCTCAGTAATCTCTATATAGTAACATAGTATGTTTGGCTGAAGGGAGACAATGTACATTTAGTTAAGCTTGTTTCCACCCTCCCCTCGTTGATCCAGAGGAAGACAAAAAAACTGCAATGAGGCAGAAGCCAATTAGCTGATTTGTTGGGGGGGGGAGGGGGGGGAGGGGGGGGGGAATCCTTCCCTGGATCAATGTTGGATAGTTTCTACCTGACTGCAAGACCCGAATCAACAACTCCACTGGTTATTTAATGTCTATATCCTGTAATATCATAGCGCTCTAGAAACGCATCTATGGATTTTACCATCACCACGTCCTCAGGCAGAGAGTTCCACAGTCTCACTGCTCTTACAGTAAGGACCCCCTTCTATGTTGGTGACAAAACCTTTGTTCCTGTAAACGTAGAGGATGCCCTCTTGTTATCATCTCTATGGGAGGAGTCTTATCTATAAGCATCCCGTAACCCGATTCTGAAAAAAGATCCGCTGGTATAGTTGATATCTAGACAACTTCCTCCTTATTGGACAGGATTCCCCTGGTTTGGTTTCTGATTTTGTTTCCTATCTCAATAATAGTTTTGGTCTTTCTTTTACTGTTCAGCAACATTCTGTCTCTCCCTTTTCTTGATATCCTCTTTATTGGAGACCCTTTAGCAAAGAAAATGAATACCAATTTGTATAGGAAGCCTCCTCTAGCAGCTCCTTATTACATGCACAGCGCTGCCACCCCCTCATGTGGTTAGAAACCTGCCAATAGGGGAGTTTATTAAAGCCAAAAGGGCACGTTCAGTCGGAAAAGATTATAATCCAGTGTTGTGTTATTTCTGACAGGTTGCACCATAGTGGTTACCACAATGGGGTCATAAAGAGGGCCAAAAATATAGCAGCATCAAAAACCAGATACCTACTTGGCACAATGTAATTGACAATCCAATTGTTTGACGCAGTTCAGTGAACACCGGACACTCCCTGATACCGCATCTTATTTTTCTACTACTTTAATGTAAAAAAAAAAAAAACACACTAAAACACTTAAAAAGTACTTAAAAAACTCCTACTTATTCTTCTGTAGGATGACTCCCTTGCCAAATTCTCCAGCCAGGTATCAAATTTGTAACCAACAAAACACGTACAATGGGCAACATGATCGCTCCTAACTTATACAACAATACTACTTTGACATCTCAAAACTGGCTCCTGACTAAAGGCAGTGTCAGATGTGCCCAATCAGGTGTGGTCTGCGCTCTATTACAACAAACCAAAACATTTTCTTCCTCTACAACAGCCCAGACTTTTATATTAATTCATTTATAAATGGTAACCCCACTCATACCATCTATGTTACTGATTGTGCCCTCTGTTAGAAGTAATACATTGGATGTACATCACGCAAAGTAAAACTACGTATTACTGAGTATGTATCTGGCTCGAATCCCTCCTCAGGTATATGGAGCTGTCCCCCATCTGCAGCATCCAGACGTGTTTGGGAACTCCACCAAGGGGATATATCCTCGTTTAAAGTCACTGGCACTGAAAGGGTGTTCTGCCCGGCAAGAGGTGGAGATCAGTTTTTTAAAAAATTGCATTCGAGAGAGGCTTATTGGATTATGCAGCTAAATTACTGATTTCCACATGGTCTTCACCTCAGATCTGATTTTATGTTTATATACTAATATTTTTGTATTTTTTAAGTTGTTTTTTATGTGTTTCATTTCCTCATTGTTTATTCATTAGTAGGAGTGGTCAGGTTTTTGTTATGTCATATCTTGTTACCTTTAAATTACTTGCTTCTTGCACAGGCTATGATTAAGGCTTACTTTTTTTTTACCAAAACACGTAAGCCCTATTCGTGCATGCAAGCCTTTTTACCTTTTTATGGATATATTCTAGTAAAGACTCATTTCTGGATCTATCTATATACCTAGTTTTTTCCACATTGCATTCCTGAGAAACTGGCTTTGCATTATTCTCCGTGCTCTCCCCTAATTGGTGGTTGACAGTTTGGCATAACGCTGTGGCTCAAGATGTTTGGAGAGTTTTATTTTACCTTTTTGCTGTTTATATGCATTACTCTCTGCCTGCATTGGAGTCATTTAAAATTTGATATTTTCTTTCTCAAATTAGTTATTCCCCTTGGTTCCAATAGATACCTATCCTACTCTAGAGTCTTTAGAATTATATTCTCCAGGCAAACAAAGTATACGTCATGGATATGTGACCCATTAAACCAGCCCACCCATACTGACAAACTTCCCTTCACAATAAGATAGGAGGAGGACATCCAAAGTACCTTAGAGCTCGCGAGAGGGCAGACTTGTTGTGAAATCCTGAACATAGGAAGCCAGCAAGCTTCATTAATGAAACATCATGGAAGATTTTACACAGGGCTACTATGTGCAGCTTAGCTTAATACCATTTACCCTTGGGCCTCCTCATCATGCTTCTGTGGCCGTCAGATTAATGGCGACATGCATCATATCTGGCAGTCTTACCCTATAGTGGTGAAATTATGGGACTAGGTTGTGCAGTTGATAGAAGATACTAGTATTTACCTCATTGGGAAAAAACCACTTAGGTTTCCCCAGCCCTCCTTTAAAGGAGTTTTCCCGTTATTGAAAAAAATTTCAATGGCTGGGCATGGCATAAAATAGAAAAAAAAATGTCCACTGTGCTAAAATAAGAATATGAGCAGTACTTACCTATGGTACTGGTACATCTTGTCTCCTCCAGAAGAATGGGTGGAGACAAACTGCACTCCCACAAACTTTGCCCACAACTTGATTGGCTGGCCAGAAGAATGGGTGGAGGCAAAGTGCACGCCCCACAACTTTTGATTGCCTGGCCCGTAGCCTCCGTCGCTGCGCTGACTGACATGTCAGCTCCCAACTCTGGTCTCCCTGCTGCCATCACCGGCCAGCTGCCACAGCAGCGGCCGGACCTGCTGGCACTCTCCTTACTGCCCTTCGCTCCAGTCCATGTCAGCTCCCAGCTCCGGTCTCCCTGCCACATCAGCAGCTGCCGGCCCTGCTGTCGCTCTTCTCGCTACCCTTCGCTCCAGACCATGTCACCTCCCTGCTCCGGTCTCCCCGCTGCCGCATCAGCAGCTGCCGACCCCTCTGTCACTCTCTTCCCGCTACCCTTTGCTCCCGTCCATGCAAGTTCCCAGCTGCGGTCTCCCCGCTTGCTACCGGCCCCACCATCACTGTCCTCGCAAGGGAAAGCAGCGCAGGTTGAGGACCGGAGCACTGTTTGCAGTGCAGATGGGACAGCAGCGAGGAGACTGGCAGCGCAGGAGTAGGGAAGGGGACAAGGAAGAGCGGCGGAGGGGTAAGTGACATGAGGTGGGAGGGGAAATGATGGGTACCCATTCTCCTGCCCAGCCAATGAAGTTGTGGGTGTGCAATTTGTCTCCACCCATTCTTCTGGTGGAGACAAGATGCACCAGTACCCTTACACATTCCCTGATCAGGTGTTGTAGCCCTGCTGTGATCCTGGTGTTTGTTCGTTGCAGCCAATCAGAGGCTGCAGAGTCCCCGCCCGTTCTCCTGTCATCAGCACTCATATCCTGAGCTCCATAACGCCAGGAGTTTAGGAACAAGATGCTGCACCGGGCACCTGACTTACAGTGACATTATCAGCAGCAGCAAACACCAGGACCGTGGCAAGGCTGCAGCACTGGATCGCGGTGACAGGGAATAAGCAAGAACTGCTCCTCTTATTTTAGCACAGTGGGCTCTAAATAGGTCAGGCTGTCCAGTAACCAGACAACTCCTTTAGGTGGGGATTTCAAATTCCCAATAGCTAATCTTCTGCCGCATGCATTCTGCAGACTGCGTCAAGAGATCAGCCATGAATTCTTCATGAAGGGCCTGCTCCGTGACTCATACCTCGCTAATAGGTAAAGCATATGTTATGAATCACACTGGAGAGAGCGTCACAGTGACTCATTGTGGGAACTGCGGCTTTTACTAATGAGGCATGGAAGAGAACTGTAAGGTCACTCTCACACAGGCACTTGGCAAAACGCTGCGATTTCAATTGCGGCGCTGTTCCGTGATTTTACTTTCATTCTCAGCCACAGGTTCCTGTGGCCGACAGCATGTTTTGGCGCACCAATCATAGTGATGCATGATGAGGTGCACTAAACGTAGAAAAAGAGAACAGCCAGCGCTCGAAAAGCGTAACGCTGGAAAACACAGTCCAGCACCATGATCGAGCGCATGTATGCGAGGCCCCATTGAAATCAATAGGAGCGTTACACTGCGATTATCGTGGCGTTCAAAACAGCCATAGTAATCGCAGCGCTTTTGTATACTTTTTTTTCTGCAGCTAGGGCTTATTTTTGGGGTGAGGCTTACATTTAAAACCCCTCCCCCTACCCCCATGAAAATCCTCGCATGTGGCGCTACAAAATTGCGGCATCACCACCAGAAAACGCAACGATATCGCACGTACCTGCAATGCGATATCGCTGCTATTTTTTTGGCCAATGCCATGTCGCCCGTGTGTACGAGGTCTATAGAGCATGCTGTGATTTTTTTCTCACAATGTAGCAGCCTACAAAACAAATCGCTAATGTGAAGGAACCCATTGGATTTGTAGCACGAGAAAATTGTGTGATTTTGTCGACCCCGTGTGAAAAGGGGCATTATCGCTCAGTGGAGATGCATGCACCAACTGAACAACGAACGACAAGTCATTTGCTTCTCGTTCGTCGTTCAGATTCTGCATGCAGAAAACCGAATGATGAATCGGCCCGCGTAAGCAGGCAGTCATTCACTCATGAACAACTGCCTGCTAACTGTGAATGGAAGAGAGCGAGTTGGAACGATCACCGACCCGCTCCGCCTCCATTCACTAGCAATAAATTGATTCTGTATAAAAGCACAGGAACGATGATAGCTGGGGTGACCTGTCGGCATCTTGCTGTGAGGAGACCTAATTGAGATTTAAAAGGCCTCACAATGCTCCTCTCGGAAATTTGATGTGCAAATGAAAGATGGTACAATGCCCTTGCAGTGCCACCTATTGGAAGGCAAGTGTCAGGCTTGCATCTATCAGGTTTAATGGCATATCCTATGGGTGTGCTATAAACCTTTAAGATGGCAATACCCCTTTAACAATTTACAAATGATGCTGACCTCAGGAAGCAAGCCCATACAACAGTATATGTGACCGATTTGGGCTGTATTAGACAGCGGACACTAGCAATTGCACAGATCAGAGAACTCCAATCCTGCCCTTTAACCATTTAGGGGTTGCTATAGATTCAAACGGCAGCATTCTAATGGCTTGACAAAGGGAGGGGGCTCTCGGGCTCCTAAATAGTCCACCGTAATGAGATTGCATTCAGTTGCCATTGCAGCTTGGCCCTATGAAGAAGCTCAGGCCTGCAGTGGATTACCTCCTATACTGAAGTATTGCAGTGTACTATACATGTGATGAGACTATTGAAACTTTAAGTTTCTAATGGGGGGAAAAAAAAACCAACTAAAAATAAGATTAAAAGTTCCTATGCAGCTCCTCTCCTTATGTAGCTAGCACCCCCCCCCACCCCCCAGTGTGTGTGTGATATGTATGTATGTATGTATGTATGTATGTATGTATGTATGTATATACACACACACACACACACACACACACACACACACACACACACACACACACACACAATATAAGTCTGTTGGTATCACCTTGGTTAGTTATTAGAGATGAGCGAACGTACTCGGATAGGCACTACTCGTCCGAGTAATGTGCCTTATCCGAGTACCGCTGTGTTCGTGCTGAAAGATTCGGGGCGCTCCGCTGCTGACAGGTGAGTCGGAGCGGGGAGCGGGGCAGAGCGTCCGGGAGAGAAGGAGAGAAAGATCTCCCCGCTCTCCCCTGCAGCTCCCCGCTCCGCAGCGCGTCCCGAATCTTGCAGCACGAGTACAGCGGTACTCGGATAAGGCACATTACTCGGACGAGTAGTGCCTATCCGAGTACGTTCGCTCATCTCTATTAGTTATTCCTTTCTATATAAAGCTTCTGGAGTCCTTCTCCTCAGGTGGGTCATGTGATCTCATTCTGACCACCTGAGATTTACTTAGCTTTATGTTCTCTCAAAAAGTCAGGTTTTCCTATGCGAAGGACCCTACAACACAAGCTTTTTAAAGGAGGGCACAGAAACTCCGGTCATAGTTCCTGGGGATGATTTGAGGCTCTTGTCACACAGTTATAATGAAGGAGATGACAGATCAGCCTCCTGTCTGTATACGTGTGGTCCGTAACTTATTTAGATGAATAAAAAAGGTAATGATATTCATAGTGTCCTCCCTGCAGGCAGAAATGGTACTGGCTCTACTTGCTCATGTGTTGTGATGATGCATCATTGGAGTGTTAGCACTGCATAAACAATGTGAGAAATCAAGATGATGCCTGATAAGCATCAGACAGGATGCTGCTCTGCATGGAAGCGACGGCAAGATACAGAGGAGAAGTCTGGAGTGTAACAGGCAATCAGGTGAGGGGCTAGGGATGGAATGGCCCTTTAACAAGGAACAACTTAGCACACAATTAAAATATGGGCATGTTGCACTATGCAAGTTTACCTTTTACAACCAAAGTCCATTTAGTATTGTGTAGCAAAAGTAGACTAATGGTAAAGACACGTGTTTGGTGATTCCAATGAATCTCGATGAATGTTTCAGATTTTTGGAAACAAGTTTCTTATTTTAGTTTAGGTGAACTACCCCTTTAAGCAGATAAGGCTATTCAGTGAGAAGGTGAAAATACTGCATTTGTTGACAGGTCTTGCCACACTGTGTACACATACATGAAAAGGAGGATTTGTGCGTGGCCAGACCAGAAAGGTTGGTTTCCAACCACATTCCACAGGAGGAGGAAGAGTCTGAGCGCACATTACATGGTACCCACAGAAACAGATTGGTATCTAGAGCGTTGGCAAAACACAGAATTTATAATGCCACCCAGGAGGAGAACTGAACGCAACGTACGAAACGGAGGGTTTACGAAGTCATGATATGATAAATCTGCACTCTCCTCTAATTACCAATTCCCAGGTGTAATGCACAATACAGAACAGTCAATATTTATCTACCACGTACCATCAGCAACCTGCGACAAATGTTTTTTTCGTGTGTTCTTAAATGTCAACCAGGAAACACAGAGGCGATGCCTGGCATTTAAGTCAGGGGATATGAAATGCCCAAATGGCATTCGCTCTGAACGTTGACAGGAAGGTGTTCGTGTGATCAAATCGTGACGGCGAGACGTTCCGTACTTCAAGGGGAGTGCAATAATCATTTAGTCTCTGTTCTAAGCCCATTACCATGCTAAGGGGTGCGACATTCTTGTTGATCTCATTGTGAAAAGGATATTGTTTCGGTCTCCCTCATCAAACACTATCCTCATTTATATGATTGGAGACAATTTGTTGTGGAACTTTAATGTCCTCTGGCAAGGTTAGAAAGTGGCAGACACAAAGGAGACCGCTCAGTGGACGGCATAGCAAAATTGTATAGCACCATGGCAACAGCATGCAAAACCTCTGTGTTTCAGGCAGTGGTGTTGCCTTTTATACTGATGAATCCCAAAAAGTCTTTATGTATTAAATAATAGCTCTTATTAACCTGCAACAACACTAACGATGCCACCTGTATACATCAGGAGCGACCGCACTATAGAATGAAAAGCCGTTATCATTAGTAAATAGATGAACCATTGATGAGACAAATGTGGGAAAATTGAAAGTGCAACATAAACTCAAGTGACAAGTTTTTTATGGATCAGTTTCAGTGTGAATCCACATTAGAATGGGAAAAAAAAAATCTGAGTGACTTTCATTGAGTCAAGGTTACTGATGATAGACTCGCCGGGGCCAGTCAAAAACTGGTCAACCTTGTAGGGTTTTCTCAATGAGAGTATACACAGAATGGTGTGATTGAATAAAAACATTCAATGAAAGGAGATCCTGTGCAAGTAGACAACTCAACAAAAGGGGTCTGAGGAGGATGTCAAGAACTGTTCTGATGACCAGGCGGTACACAGTCAAGCACATTGCAAAAGCAACCCTGCTGCTCCAAGTAATTTGTCCAAACACACAACTTGCCATTCCTTTAGCACGGATGGGCTATAACAGCTGACACCAGATCGAGGGCCCACTGCTGTGTAAGAGGGACAGAAAGACAAAAGCCTCCAGTTTGCAAAAGAAATGTGGAAAATTGACTACATTTTCTGCCCTTATGTTACTTCCCTTTATTTTACTCAGGATAGATCTAGTTTATTCCAAGCAGATCGAAGTCTGTTCTAAGCATCTACTACTCTTTTAGAGAAAAAGATATTGTCTGACTTTCCTTTTGATTTTCCCCCCAACTAATGTCAGACTGTGCTCCCTTGTTCTTGTGTTCAGCTTCCTAGTAAAAACACTTCCTTCCTGAACCTTATTTATACCCTATATAAAAGATCATAGACATTATCGCCCAGCATGGCCGCCATACACGCTCTAGGCTGGGCACTCCATACTTGGTTGGCCTATAGGATGGTTGCAAGTCTCCTGTATGTTACATATGATAACCACTATAGCGACATTTCCCAAAACGGCCTCTAAAATGAAAAAAATAATAAATCGCAGCTGCATTAATAGCAAAAGTGCCTGTACTGACATATTGTTATGCCACGAGTACGCTGTGGGTGTTTGGCAGCTGTGTACCCATTCTTAGGCCTTATTCACATCACTATGCTGGGACTCTGTATATGAAGATGCCGGTCTTATTCTTATGTGTACACACATCCTAGAAAGTTGTATACATTGTGTTCTTCATTTTCTCTATCAGATGCTGTATGATATCTGTACACTTTCTATAGATTGCAATGGAGCCTGAAAAATACAGAACTCAATTTGTCAAAAAAAATAAAAATAAAAATGGTAAGGTATGGCGGCCTCGGCGTATATGCACCAGGCTCGGACCACCTGAACGGGCGCACAAAACAATTTTGGTGTTTTTTTGTTAATGCATATCAGAAGTGGATTCAAAGGGAATAAGAAATATAACAGGATGGACTTCTCCTCCCTTTGGCTAGAGCCAATTCTGGCTATGGCTGAAAAAAAACTGAATCCTAGGTGGACACTAACGTAAAAAACGCATTGCTACTGCAAAAAAACAAACTTTTTTTTTTACATATGTGCCGTTCCACCTGTACAGAGTATCCATTTGTTTTATTTTTTTCTTACCGATTCCATCCATTTTTCTCTCTCTCATCCATTTTTCGCGCTCTTAGACAACGCTCGCACATGACTTTTTTAACTGCGTTTTTAAGCCGCATGTGAGTTTCAAAAACAGCAAGCATTTTTAAAAATCTGCTTAAAAAATTGTGTCCTGCGCTTCTTTTAAACCCTTGAGTGGCGGGTTTCCTACCACCCTGTCGTGCCCACCAGGGCAGGTTTTTTTAAAATGGTCTAATCATTGAATTTCAACTAATTTTGCAGTTGCGTCTCCAGAGCCATAACTTTTTCATTTTTCCATTGACACGGCCATATGAGGGCTTGTTTTTTGCGGGACAAGTTGTAATTTTTAAAACAGGGGGGAGGAAAAAAAGAAATGGGGGAAAAAAAGAAAAAAAGGGGCCATGTCATTAAGGGGTTAAATAATGTATTAACTTCCTTCTCTGGGTCATTACGATGCATGGATACCACATGTGTGATTATATTTTTGATTTTTTTACAAAGTAAAGGGAGACAAGTGTTTTTATAATTTTTTAAATAATTTTTTTACTTTTTTTTTTTTTTTTTCTTTTGTTCCTTTAGGGGACTTCCACAGGGACCCATCAGGACCCCTGATCACATTCCGGGGGTCCGATGGTGACAGCCCTTTACATGCTGCAGTGACAGCCCTTTACATGCTGCAGTCACATAGACTGCCGCATGTAAAGGGTTAACAGCAGAGATCGGAGGTTTTTTCTGATCTTTGCTGTAACAGCTAGTACCTAGCTGTCCTCTCACAGCCAAGCACCAAGCTCTCCCTGCCACAGAGACCATCGGCTTGCTTCTGACAAGCCGATGGTCTCTATGGCAACCTGTAAACAAAGCAGTGCAGGAGATTGCCGACATATCAGCTTGTGGCATTGTGCTCTGCAGCTCCCATAGTGATACATAGCCCGGAAATCTTCCGGGCTATGTTGCTATGAGCAGTGGAGCTCGTCCCGGAAAATTTCCGGGCGTGCCACTCAAGGGGTTAAGGGGCAAATTAGTTTTTTCTCATGGGTCATAAATATTCACTTACTTTTTTGGTCTTGATGGAGTTTTGAATTGCTTTGGAACATTACAACAAGAACTGCCGCATGTGAATGCAGCCTTAAAACTGGCGGCACAGACTGCCCTTTTTTGTACCCTCATTGACTTGCATTGGCAAATCTGGAGCACAGATGGCATCAGAATAGTATGCGCCATGAGATTTTTCTCACAATTCATGTGAGAAATAACTGACATGTGTCTTGCCGCACTGACTAACATGGCACCGTGTGCTGCCGCAGTCTATTTGGTCTTTACTCGGACTAATAAGAGGCGAGGACCACGACTGCAGCGGCATTTCTCCAAAAAGCGCTGTGTGTGAAATCACTCTTCAGCCTCTATAGACACAGAGCTGAGGAGCGGCTAACAGTCCAAAGACAGATTGCTAATAACAACCAATCAGAACACAGCCTATATTTCACTAGAGCAGTTTTACAAATGGAAGCTGCTCTCTGATTGGTTGCTATGGGCAACAAAGCGCAAAAACTATATAGAAATAGCTTGGAAAACCGCTTCAGATAGCTGCAGCCCGCGCGGTCGGTTATTTGTTGTACACGTCTACCCTTATCTCATTATACAAATGAGTACCTCATTTCCATAGTGACATTGTCTGCGGCAGGTGATGCCACGAGCCGTTACGACACGGTCGGTCACACGCTTGTATTTCCATTCCTCTACTGAAATTTATTTTTGTTTTTGGGAAAATCCCAGAATATATGAATACGCCGGCGAGCGCTATGGCGTCTATACGGGGTCCAGCAGCCGCAGGTTTTGGCAATGGTGGGAGAACTAAGGACTTCTACTTTTACTAATATCTCATTCACCCGAGCATACGCAGTTTTTGGTGCGTATTTCATGCGTTTTGGTGTATTCATTGCTTTTTTCAGATGCACAGAAAAACAAACAAAAAACCCCAATAACACAAGGTCTAATTGGTGTCACCACAGTACTAAATACACATCTAACATCCGTAAATACGCCACGCCTGAATACACCATGTTAATTCAATAGACTCATATCCAGTCCGTAAAAAATACTGAGTACGGGGAAAAAAATACGCTGTGTACATGAGGCCTTACTGATGTGCAAAAAAGTGATATTTAGGCCAGCTTCACACTGGCATAAGCGTATTTATGTGTGCATTTGCACTGCATATTTATACTGTATTATTTGCGCACGCAAGCCCTGCATATTTGCAAGGTAAATACATAAACAAACAAAAAAACACGCATGCCAAATTTCTATTGATTTTAGTCGGCAATTAAGTTTAATTAGTATAATATGCGCCATTTCTGTGTGCAATACACACATAAAAAAGGGACGTGCAGTGTTTTTTCTTGCATGACTAAAATGCGCGCACAAAAAACGTGCATGTGACTAAACCCATTGAAATCAATGGGTTCTGTTTACCAAGTATTGCACACGCAGAATATGCAGTGTAAATGCGTTTCTGTGGATAGACACTCTGGCTGTTATTTCATGGCAATGGGTTCTGTAAGGCTGGGTTCACACAGGGCGAATTTGCCGCGGAAATTCCGCCGCGGCAAATCCGCCTGCGGCCGCTAATCTCGGGATTACCCAGCCATGTGGACGAGATTTCTCAGAGTACGCAGCATGTCCAATCTTTTTTTCATTCCGCTGTGGCCGCTCTCTCCTCTAAGGGAGCACTGGCCGCAGCGGAAGAGCGAGCAGCCGGGCCGCTTCAAAGCCACTGCGGGTTTTTCTGCGGCGGTTCTCCCGGCGGAAATCTCGCGGTTTTTGCTGCGGCCAAACCGTGGGATTTCCGCCGGGAATACGCCCAGTGTGAACCCAGCCTAAGTGTAAAAATAAAAACAAAAAAACCACACATCAAAAATGCGCTTTGGAAAATATACGTGTGTTTTTAATCAATTTTATTGGGTGAAGTAAAACGCAAAACCACGTGTATTTTTCATAAACTTATGCGTTTTTAATGCAGACAAACACACTGCCGTGGAATCGCAGCTTAGGGACCGTTTCACACAGCTGTATGCGCAACTACGTTTGCCACTACGGAGCGTAGTTGCACGTGAACGTTTTTTTTTCTTCTTCTCTGGCCATTCAAACTCTGCCCTATAGTGAGAGGGTTTGAAGAAAAATAGCAGGAAGATAGGGCAAGTCCTATCTTTTCTCGGGCGTAGAATTCAACGGTTTTGTTTTGTCTATCACGGCCGCATAACGGGAGGAAAACAGGTTTGTCTGCTTAAGCCTTATGGGTAGGTTCACACAGCATATCTGACGAGCCAGAAAATAATCTGCATCACATTACGCCTATGTGAACGGTCTATTCCTAGGCGTGGATATGTGTCAGAACACACGTGCAAACCGGGTCCCACTGACTGCAAAGCCAAAAAATCCAACGCGGAAAATGAGAAAAGTGACATGTTGGGGAAAAGCATGTCATCAAGCCAGGGATACGTTGTGCTACTACAAACCAATGAGATACGGATCGTAAGCATCCTTACAATGCCTGATGGGCAGCATTCAAAAATCGCAGCCTCTAAAAATCGGGTCCGAATCCGCAGCAGCTTGACGTAAATCTGAGTGCGGACTTAGTCCTCTAAATGGGTAAAATCTGGGTGCGGAAATCCAATGTGGAAATTCACGTTTCCGCATCAAGAACTGACCCGCCACTTCCTGAAGCAGAAACTTGCGAAAACGCAACTTTATGCATCAGCATTACGCATGCAGATTTCCTAAGCTGCGGATTTGGGTGCATCCTGATTTTGGCCCATATGAAAGGTCCCTGTAGGGTGTATTTGCGCGTAAAATTTACATGCGCAGTATGCAAAAACGGAACCCATTGATTTCAATGGGCTCATCCGCATTTCCTTTTTTTGCGCACGCATTTCGATCGCACAAATGCTCTCCATGGAAGTCAATGGGGAGGGGGGGTGCACAAATGTGACTACAATACGCAAGGAGATGCATAATACGCTACTGGAAAAAAAACATCTGAAACTCATTAGATGAATTAGCCATTTCAAATGGTGCGTCTTTGTTTGCCACGGGCAGAAAAAGTATAGTAAAACATGCCGATACGCATGCAAAAAAAGCCTAGTTCATGCGCAAACGCCCATGTCAAGGAGCCCTTGGGCTACTATTAGGGCTCCTTCACACCGGCGAGGGTGATGTCAGACTGCAATTCACAGCCCAATATCGCCCTCACAATCCTTTCGAAAACTACTGCGGGGTTCCCTTCATCCTTGCCACGGCTGTCACAGGAGATTGCCATGTTCTCCAACGGTTTTGCATGGGGTTCGCACTGCTGCTGCCCCATTGAAAACATGTGGAAACCCCTGGATGCGGCAGCCTCACATCCCTGCGGGGCTGAAGGACTTCCCCCAGCGCAGCTGTCACTGCTGCAGCAGGAGGATCACAGTGTTCTCCCATTGTTTTCAATGAAGCTGCCGCCGTCTCCACTGCAAGCAATGGGCGATATCGCAAGAAGAAAAGACATGTTGTGATTTTTTTTCATGCAGCATCACAACGGGAGAAAAATTGCGAAGTGTGAAGGAACCCTAAGGGCTTCTGCACGCTTACTTTTTTTCCACGGGATATCCGTGCGTTTAACACGATTGTCAATGGAACTTTCTAATGTTAAAAACACATCACAAGTTGGTGCTTTGCAATTTTTAAAATTAGAAAGTCCCACTGATAATTGCGTGAAAAAAAACCGCAGCGATATCACGTGAAAAAAAAAACACGCAAGAAAAATGCAAGTATGCAGGAGCCCTTGGACAGCACCAAAAAACACATGTATTTTTGAAAAGCACGCAAGTGTTCTGCATTTTTGATCACTGTTAGTTATTCTCAGTGACGTAAAACTCGTGATTTGTTTGCATGCTTTTTCCAAAGTGTGTTTTTGGTGCGTTTGTAGCAGCGGTAAAAGGGCTGAGCAGATGTTTATTTAACGGCCATTAAATCTTAATGACAAGTTTGCTGAGTGTCACATAGCAATAAACACACCTGTAGGATAGCAAGCACTGAGCCGACGTTGTCACTGTGACACACCCACTGCAGGGGGGTACATTCTGTAGGTCTGCTACAAAGTAGCAAAATGTGGCAGTGTGACGTAAATCACTGGGAATCATCGAGTGACTTTGTTACATTCTAGCACCCTGAATGTGGCAACAGTCACTGCAACCCGTCACGGCGCACAACATAAGAAGCAGCTTATAAAAACAAATTAAGGATAAAGTTACAATTCACATCAAGGTGTGATCAATCATTCATCAGTGACGATTTAATCTTACCTGTCTATGTGCTCCATTTATACATGTTCCATTGATGTAGGGCTTATGGCCATTTTCTTGGGGAACACCCTTGACCCCTGCCGTCTTCTCTCTGCCTGCCTGTAAGGTCTTTGCAGAGCTATGCCCTGAAGCAACTCCATTAACCTCATCTTTTGGCTGCAGGCTCAAACCACAAGACCTTTGGAATTGGGCCACCAGCTGAGGGTCCTGCAGAATGTCCAGCAATTCCATGGTCTGTGCAGGGGAAACTTAATAAGAGGCGATAGAATAGATCCAGACTTTAGTTTGCCCTTTGATCAGCATAGATACAGCATAGAGTACACACCGTGGGAAACAGGTGTATAAGGCGGTCCTAGTGCCTGCACACACCTTACTCATCTTGCAAAATACTCTGGAGCAGTAACATTTTCATTGCCAAGTACTATTTGGATGCATAACACACATCATACATTAGTCAATAAGGTGACATCTGCCCTCGTTACGCTCCTTGAAAAGACTAATCCAACCAGTTCTCTTATGCAAGCGCAGGATAAAGAGCGATCAAATTAGCAAATCAGGTTTTCATTTGCCGGGCTGCAATGATCAGGAAGTGCCCAGACTTGTAAAACTTCAATAGTATTTGATTTTTTTCTTCCTCCACAATTGATAGCATAGATTAGGTTTCTTCTATAGTAGTCAGTCACATTATAAAACTTAGGCTGCATTCACACGAACGTATATCTCCCCCGACCCTGCAGATGAGGACGACGTATATCGGTTCGGCGTGAAAACTGAGCCGATATACTTTCGTGTGAATGCAGCCTAAGGAGCACCTCCACCAAAATAAAAAGACAGATCTAAATGCATAAGCCACTACCAGAAGATTATGGTAGGGGCTTATTCCTCTCTCCCTATTGAGTACTGTCAGACAGCTCTGTCCGTATCGCCGCGGCCCAGGTTGGTATTGGTGCAACACAGTGGGAGATATGCCTATATTACCAAACTGGACCATTGCAATACGGATAGAGCTGTTTGTTTCTGGGTCTGTCTACAATGACGGTGGCCTGGCAACCAGCTGATCGGTAGGGATCCCAAGCGACCATCCAGCCCTGCATAAACAAAGATGGCCACACCAACTCCTCTGACTGCCTGATGCTGCTGTGTATTAGTATGCATCATCAGTATAAGATAAAATATAATAAAAATCTTGTTATTTGTATAGCACCAACTTATTCCACAGCACTTTCAGGTAATTTATTTTACCAATCTCAGAAGGCTAGAGGGCTGAGTTAATGTTGAGCCAGCTACCTGAACCATACAGGGATTGAACCCACAACCTTCAGGCCATAAGCAAGAGTTTAGCATTTTATGCTACATGAGAAACTACAGCTGCTTTGGTTAACCAGTGCTGCCTACATAAGCATTGCTGACCAGTCAGCGGAGCATGTAGAGTCCCAGATTCAGAAACAATATTCCAGATAAGGTCTGACTAAAGGCCCTTTTACACGGGCCGACAGTCTTTTAAACAACTGCATGAGCACTGATATTACCGCTACGGTTGTCAGCACTTGTGCAGAGAATTTAAACTGAAAGATTTGCTGCCGGCCCATGGGATTCTCGTCTGCTTCTCACTCAGTGCTTCACCTACTATGGGAAGCACTGAGCGGGGAGCATTTACATGGGATGACAAGACAGCCAGCCTGACTAAAAACTCAGCTTAAACGACCAGTGAGTGATATTTTTCGCATTCACACTGGACGATTATCACTCAAATTTTTGAACAAATTTTGAGCGATGAGCTATACATGTAAATGAGCCTTAAGGCAGAGTGAAGGGGGATAATTATGTGTGATTGTTCTCAGTGAGAGAAACCAAGTAATCTTGTAGATATGATACCTTTTATAGGCTACCAAAAAGCATTATGTTACAGCAAGCTTTTGGGGATATCTCGCCCCCTTCGTCAGGCTAGTGGTACTCCAGCACTCTCTGTTTCAACTGTCAGGTCCTAATGTAATGTATAATATGTGTGAAATATTATTATGTTATTGTTGATATTCCTCCATTCTAATTGTGGGTATGTGCCTTTAAATGTTCAATAATGTGTTAATTGATTGTGTTCTTACAACCTACCTCTGCATTACTGTGCAAAATACAGACTAAACTGCTGTTATGTCTGTCAATCACCCCTAGCTAGTTCAGGGATTGGATAGTCAGTTTCCCCCTAACTCAGGCTTGGTTGAGTGGGAAAGTATAAAAGGCAGAGAGTGGCTGGGGTTAGACAGTCTAGTCCAGGGAAGCCTGAGATAGAGACCATGGAGGAACCAGGAGAACATCTTCACTTAGCCTTCCAAGTCCATGCTACAGTCTAGTCCAGGGCTGGAGAGAGTCTAGTGCAGGAGAGCCTCAGATAGAGACTGAGGAGGAACAAGGAGACCATCTTTACTCAGAAGTCAGTGTGGTGGGAAGGAGAACATCTAAACTGTGACTACCTAGCCAAGTTATTCTAGAGAGTCAGCAGAGGAAAGAGATAAAGAGAAAAGAAGAGGAAATATCAGGGAAACGAAACAAAAGACAGAGTCAGTGCAAAGTAAGGAGCCAGTACCAAGTTAATCATTTTCAGTCCGAACCTGCTAACTATAGCTATAGTGAATGATGCACATGAAGTTTGTGTTCTGGTAATGCCTGTAATGATTTACTCCAATTTAACGCCAATGCAAACGGTGTAACTGCTACCAAGGAAGGAACTGTTTCTATCTCAATAAACTGTTAAATTGATTTCATCCTCAAAGTCTGCTTCCTGGAGTGCTTCCCACCATCTCCACCATCTGCACTGAGGTACCACTGTAGTGGCCCAGAACATCATCCTAGTCCCCTCCATAAATGTCATACATCTTTTTCCTATGTGGATGCACTGTGCAAAGCTTGTCTTGTCATATCTAGTGTGTGTGTTGCACAGCTGTGGCGCTTGAGAGGTTAATAGTAATAAAATCAGTGCATGCGTGTAGATGTATCATTTTGTCATGTGATGTGCTACAAGTGAGGTGATAAATGTGAGTGCTTAAGAGCGGGAAGAGGTCTTCCATCTTTTCTGCTGGGAGAGTGCTAACACGGAGCCACATGGAATCCATGTAGGTGAAGGTGGAGGAATAGGAGCGATATCCCGTAGCGATTGGAATCTGAATGTGAATGGAGTGAGTCTCAGGATCCGAGAGAGAGAGCAATTCCCAATAGTTCTGTATAGAGGAAACCACCATACAGGTGTCAATTCACACTACAGGTTTTTCCTGTGCGGCCGTCCAAAGTCAGGATCACCATACAGAGGTACACTGCTGAGACACACCCACGTACCTGCCATGCAGGGTGTTGTTGTTTAAGCCTTCATGTAAATAATTGTCTGCCAGGAAGTCTGCAGAGTGACCCCTACCTCCCCTTCCTCCTCTGGAGTGCTCTCAGTCCCAGAGCTGTGCAGTTCAGATACGTACTGAGCTTTAGTCTACTTGCAATTAAGAGAATTGTACCTGCATTGCCTTGAATAATTGTTTGTGAAAGTTATTTCTTCAAGTAAAGTTATACCAGGCCCTAACCATTCCTGGGGACCTGAGGTACTATACACTAATCTCTGTGTTTATTCTCCACCATGTAGCATACCGGTGTGTGGGAACAGTGGCATCACGAGTGATAACTACTACTACTCCCCTCATCCCGTTTATTGGCATTTCCTATCCTAGGGGTGTCGTAGGTGGCCTGCAATCCTGGCTACGTGTCATCCTTCTGGAACCAGAGCCTGGTAAGTGCCGCCGTGACAAGCCAACACTTAACCCTCCCAACTCTACATGATAGTCAAGAGTCCGGGGTCATCCCTCTGTGGTGTTGCACCACACTATCCGCTCTAGAGGCAAGGACTACTAACCCAATTTTTGTTTAGTTCTCTAAATTTTTATATTTAATTATTTTGCTCGAAGCGGGTCCCTTCCCGTACGCGAGCTGATGTTACGACGGACAACATCTTACCCTGCCCAACTCCGCAGGCAGTGCACAACAAGAACTACCAATCTCTTTTCAACTGCAGTAGTACCAGTCCACATTTATCACCTTTCCAGGAGGAGCACCAGAGCCACCACGACTACCATCTTGATTTTCCCTCGCTGCTTAACCTCTCCTTGGTCTGGGGTGCTGCACATGTAGCTAAGACAGGAACACAGGCCATATTCGGACCTCTTATGGAGCATCAAGATGCCATGTGCCGGAGGCCTCAAACAGACATTACAATGGACTTGCTGTTTTTCACTAATGTAAAATATTGTGAGTGCTATAAATAATGGCATCGTTTGATCATTCTAATGATGGAATAGGAAATCTAATTTTACATTACACGGTCACCAAAAAGTCATGTATATGTGTAAATAAGTTAATGCACTTGTATATGCAGTTCATGCCACTTTTGTTTTTACTTAGCAGCACAAAGAAATTATGTGAAGGGAATGTAATTAAACTCTTTCAACTTCGAAGAACTGTTTCAGTGGAACCTTCTGTCTTAGGCTGCCTGTCCGCGGGCGTTTTTGCATTGCGTTCCCCGAGGGCGATAATCCGGCCTTGGGGGAACGCAGTGAACGCTTTCGATAGCGTTGCTATAGAAAGCGCAACCCCCCCTGTCCACGAGCAGAGAATCATAGCAATTCTCCGCTCGCGGGTGGCAAATCGCAGCATGCTGCGAATTGCCATGATTCTCCACGGTGAGCCTATCTGTCAGATAGGCTCACCGTGGAGATCCGTCTGCTGGCTCCTGCTCTCGGGCGGCACAACGCCTATTGACAGGCAGCCTTACCCATGTGCATGTGGTTTTTGCTTTTTTTTAAATTTTCAATGTGAAAAACCTGATTACCTAAAGCAAGCTAAGGTCTACCAAAGTCTGTCTTTTCCAGAAACAGCGCCACTCGTGTCCATGGAATATACAACAATATCAGGCGCATATATAAATGTCACTTGCGTAATTATCTGTAATAATTGCAAGCATTATGATTAGTAGATTGGAGAACAATGTAATACGAGGTGCCTGACATCACAGGGAAGCAGCTCTCTCCAGCCATGACTTCCTTCTTCCTCCTCCTCCTCCTACACAGTGTCAATATGCACTTTGCTCTATAGATGGGGATCATAACGCCTGGTATTTGTCAGATAAGGTAAAAGCGATGCTACTGGATAAACGCTCAACACATTTATGGCTTCCTTTTAGAAATTGATCTAAGTGTCAACGACTTTCCCTTGCTAGGCCATGCGCAGAATACGCTTTACCGCCACGCTCATGTGAGCACAGACTTAATCTTTGCATTGATGATGTCACAAGTTTCAACATTTGCCAACAATCAGAATCTACTGTATATGGTATATAGTAAATTGCAGTTTTTCCCTGGTTCTTATAAATTTTAATACCACACACATTTTTTCCTAATTCACTTAACTGAAAAAGTCCAATATAAAATAGTATATGTAGCAGGGCTGCTCTTTTCTTTTAGAAATCGGCGCATTGGACAACAAGCAGCAGTTCTAGTTTTTGTGGCAGTTTTTGAACCAAAGCTTTGAATGGATTCAAAAGGAATGGGATCCACTTCTGGCTTTGGTTCTGAAAAGGTTATCAGTATATGACGCAAATATAATATGTGTGTAATATTTACTTTACAAGTTATTGTGCCTCAGATGCTGGATGCATGGGTCTGTAAGCGCAAGGAGGAGGGGCTCAAGAGAGCGTGAAATGGAGTAAAACAGCATAGCAAGAGATATAAAAAGTAGAGATGAGCGAGTATACTCGCTAAGGCACATTACTCGAGCAAGTAGTGCCTTAGCCGAGTATCTCCCCACTCGTCTCTAAAGATTCGGGGGCCGGCGCCGGTGACAGGGGAGTTGCGGCGGGGAGCAGGGGGGAGCGGGGATAGAGAGAGATCTCCCCTCCGTTCCTCCCGGCTCTCCCCTGCCGCTCCCCGCCCCCTGACGGCCCCCGAATCTTTAGAGACGAGCGGGGAGATACTCGGCTAAGGCACTACTCGCTCGAGTAATGTGCCTTAGCGAGTATACTCGCTCATCTCTAATAAAAAGTCCAGAGGGATAACGGGGTGATTCAGCAAAAGTAGTAGTAGTAGAGGGGACGTTGTGAGAACGGTGCAGAATAGCTGAGAGGACCAAGTTGGAGTTCCTGAAAACTACCAGAAAAATAGTGTTTTCGAAGAAGAGCCGATACCCAAGAGTAACTGAGTGCCATGGACACGGCATTGTTGAGGTCTTAGACGTTCAGGGGCACAAGTCTCAAGGCACATGTTGTGTCATTGTTGCCGGTATACCAGAAACAACATATAGTCATCATAAGCTACAACTCGTGGCCGAGCATGATTGCCTTCCAAGTATGGGGTCTTTGGGGTGGGTCCGTAGGTGACTATACAGACTTATTCTTGATCCGCAGGTTCTTTCGCAGTGGGGACATCGCTTTCCAAGTGGAAGACGGTCCCAACAAGGGTTGGCTTGACATGCTTTCCTCTTGATACATTTCTCCCTTTCACCCTCCATTTGTTACAAATGTGAAGCAAAATGCTGCAGGATACCATACAGAGCTGTATGCCTCCATAGCCACCCATATCACATCTTATATCCAAGCTAGAAGCAGATCAACAGAATACTAGTCTGACAAACAACATCTAATAAGTTAACTTAGATAGTAAGCCAAAAGTCTTTATCAAATGATGTACAGCACTACAGAATAGGTGTCTGCTATATGAATGAGTAAAAGAATTTGCAACGAGTCATAGGGACAGCCTGGATACTTGACTTACATGGGAGGGATTAGTGTTGGCTTGTCACGGCAGCACTTACCAACTCCTTTTCCCAGAAGAATGACACATAGCCAAGGCCAGAGCAGGATTGCAGGACTCCTTCGACACCCCTAGGATAGGGAATGCCAATAAACAGGATGAGGGGGGTAATAGTTGTTGCCACGGGTGACGCCATCGTTCCCACACACCGATATATCACACGGCAGAGAATAAACACTGACACAGGTGTATAGTACCTCGGGTCCCCAGGAACTGTTAGGCCCCGGTATAAACTTTACTTGAATGAAAACAGTGGTACAAGGAATTGGACTTTTAACTTTACAGTGCCGGTAAAATTATGCAGTGCAGGAATTAGACTTTAACACGGCTCTATTAGACTGAAAGAAGCCACAGACTTTGTAAATGAAGCCACAGAATCGCAGTACCCCCACCCCGCTCTCATAGACTTCTGGACGCGTGGGTGGGACAATTATTGAGTGTACCTCTACACAGTGATCCTGAATCTGGACGGCCATGTAGGAAAAATCAGACAATCAAGACTTGCTTCAGTACCTCTGCACTGGCCTTGTCAGGAGAAGTGATTACTTACAAAGCTCTCTCTTAGGCTTGGGCTCATTCCACTTTCCTTCAGAATGCAGTCGCTATGGGATATCTCTCCTTCTCCTCCACCTTCACCACAAGGAAGCTAAAGGTGCTTTCATGTGGCTCTGTGTTAGCACTCTCTCTTGTGTCAGGCAAGATGGCACTCTCAGTGAAGATTTAATTAGAGTTAACTTCTCAAGTGCCGCAGCTGTGCAACACACACACTGGATATGACAAAACAAGCGTTGCACAGTGCACCTACAGAAGACAAACATGTATGACATTTATGGAGGGGGCCAGGATGATATTCTGGGGCACTACAAATTGAACTTTAATAATCCCAATGTACAGTATACCTTGGATGGAGGCTGTGAAAAGAGCCATATTTGTTGCGGATTTATAGTGTAAAATTCTGCACTGAAAATTTGCAAGGATGATGAGTTAAAAAGCTCCATAGGATTTCATTGCAATATTAAGCACTGAGGCAGGAGTGACTGTGCATTTATTGCCACGCTCCTATTGACTGCATCAGTTATTTTATCAGGATGTAAATAGATTACATCTGCCAAGAGCCTACAATCACTGAAAGGTCTAATTATGCTAAGCACAATTAGTGTGTGTAAAGACGCAACACTATGTAGCTGGCTCTAGTTCTGAATTCTTTTCTGTGTGAGATAGATACTCCGTCTGGGGCCTTTTACATAGCCCAGTGCTCAGGCAAGAATGTTCACAAGTACATTCGTTTGCTCGATCATCGGGCGTGTGAAGGTGTTGCTGATCACCCAACGAAAGAGCAAACTCCATTTTCCCGGGTCTTCACATCTTTCATGCAGGACCAAAAGTCATGGTTGCCAGCAGTACATCAGCAGCACATCGTCCTGTGCGAATAGGACCGGAGCTGCAGGCTAGGTGATTGGAAAGCCTATAGGAATACTGCCTGGCCAGAGGCCAATAGGGGGGTCACTATTACTACTGAGGCCATTATAGGGGACACTATTACTAGTGGGGCCATCAAGGGGGTCACTATGAGAGCTCGTTAATACGGGCGTAAGTGCATTTCGGTTGTTCAAATACACTGCGTAAATGATACGCAAATATGCAGGTTTCCTGTGTATTCACTGCATATTGGGCATGCCCATTCACTTCAATGGCCTAAAAAAGGTCATGATGTGTTTTTTTTTTCACACGATCGCACATCACGTGAAAAAATACATTCATGTGAAGAAACCAATGGGTTCTATTCACTGCACAAATATGCAGCCCTTACCATACAATTACAATCAGCCCTTTAAAGGCACTCATAAGGCTGATGTGGCCCTCTGTAAAAATTAGTTTGATACCTCTGCATTAGGAGCATCTCAGGCTGTCCGTGCGCCTAAAAAGAAATCTATGCCAGTTGGGAGTTGGATTACATTTCTAGAATAATTAATGCCGGTGTCTGGCAGAAATTTGACTTAAATCTGTCAGGCTGTAGCTGCTACGCCCCCTCCTAATAAGTTATGCCCAGTTTTCTTTTAATGTTGGCGTACATTAGCATAAGCTCAATAAGTCACAAATTTTTTGTGCAACCAGCGCTTGCGTTAAAATTTTTAACTATTTTACGCTAATTTGGCCTTCATAAACTACCTGTGTGTATTTGATACAAGAATGCTTTAGAAGATTCTGAAGTGTAGCAGTATAACACATTAGGGCCCCCCGAATTACCAGAAATACATCACTCTCATGTTTACCAAAGCATGTTGCAAAAACTGGTCCTCGTAGCCCATTGTGATGAATTAGGACAGTTTTTATGAATTTTTGATACATTTGTCATGTGTTTGCACACCGCTTGTTTCTATTTACACAGATCATGCATTGACTCATTATATGGAGGTTTGTGGGTTTACATGTTGCTACACAGCTGTCAATAAAGGCTATTTATTGATGTATCCCTTTACAGGTGTTTTCCGGGACTCTAAAAAAAATTGTGTAAAATAAAGAAAATACCTAGTTACCTGCTTTAGCGGCTCCCTGTCCAATGCTGGAGCTCCAGTGCTCACCGCTCGGAACCCAGAAGAAGCCGGCTGGCGGTCACATGCCGTATATTGTGCACATGGCCACTTGGCCGATCCCAGGCTTCAATAGCCATGGCAGAAGCTTGTGATTGGCTGAGCTATCATGAGCAACCGCGTCTCTGATCGAGAGAAGGGCTGGATTATGCGGTAGTGAGGGCAGCACAAATGGTCTAGGCATTACAAGGATATCTGCGTGTATTTTCCTTGTACTCTTCCACATTTTAGGCAAACAATAACCAAAATCAGCAAGTCGTACATTAGAAAAAGGTAACTATAAAGTAGATACATAGAATGATCTTACGTTATCTCTTGTTTATGGTAAGGCTTAACACTAAATCATACAAGGTATCTGTGTAGGGCAGAGGCGGTTTACCCTTGCAATATGGTCACAAACTGTGTATGACTCAGTGCGCCCAAGATGCAGTGCCAAGGTCAAGCAGCAGTTGATTGCAACTTGCCCATGGAACGGCGGCCATAGTAATACAAAAACAATAGCCATACAGTAGTGCCTGTTGCACCTGAGCTATATTATATGCAGTGCCTAAACATTAATGTGGCTTTCCAGTACTAAAATGCTGATGACCTAACTTCAGGATAGGTCATCAATATCAAATCAGTGAGCGTGCAACTCCTGGCAACCCCACTGCCCAGTTATTTGAAAGTGTGGTGGCGCTAGGGTGTGCGGTTTGGCCTTTTCTCAGGCCTGTGACGTCACATTCATCAGTCACGTGGCCTATGTGCAGATCAGTCCCAATCAAGTAATTCGGATTGAGCTGCTACACCAGGTACTGCTGCAACTAAATGTACAGCGCTGTGCCTGGCAGACAGTGGAGAGGAAGCAGCACTCACCGAATGATGCCCTTTTCAATCAGCAGATCAACGGAAGTGCCAGAAGACCGATATTGATGACCTATCCTGATAGCTCATCAGTATTTTAGTCCCCTTTAAAGTATTTTTCATCCCGAAGACTTACAGTATACTATCCTACCAAACGTATTTGAACACCTGAGCAAGAATCTAAAGTAGTATTTATTTCCATATGTTAAAACTTAGTGGGGCTCCTTTGGCCTTAATTACATCAGATACTCTCCGTGGCATACTTTCTACTACCGTCTGATACACATGGGCTGGTATTTCCCTCTATTCATCCTGCAAACGTCTTGCAAGTTCTCCTGAAGAAGATGGACGCTGTTCATGTTTCCTGACCCAACATTAAAGTTCTTTCCAAAGTTGTTTAACAGGGTTAAAGTTGAAACTCCGTGCTGGCCAATCCAATCATGGAACATACATATCCTCAATTGAATGTAAAACAGTGTTGGATTTGTGACAGCACATGTTGTCTTGTTGGAAATATTGCTGACCATTCCCAGAGTATTAGCACATTGTTGGCAGCCCATTATTGTCTGGAATGTCAAGGTACACCTCCATGTTTATGGTTTTTGCATTACAACCCATGGACTTAGACCATGCCACATAAAACATCCCTAGATCATAACGGAATCTCCACCATACTTGGCATTGGTGACACAACACACTCAGACAAAAGGTGTTCCCACGCATCCATCACACCTAGTTACGTCCGTCTGATTTCAAGACGGAGTAGAGTGATTTCTCACTCCATAGAGTGTTCTTGCATTGCTCAACTGTCCAACAATGACGCTCCTTGTAACATTGTAGATAGGCTGATGCATTGCGTTTCATGATGGACGGCTTGAGTGCTGAGGCATAACCCTTATATCCAATAGCATGCAGTTCTCATAACAAACTATGGTTGACATCTAAAGGGTGTGCATCTTATGTAGCATGGTCTAGGACACGTGATATGCTAAGACACATTCAACTGATGGGGATGTCCAAATACTTTTGGTAGGATAGTCTATATTGATTAAGTATGCCATAAGAACTTGATTGGATTGGGTCAGCTGTTTACTTATTTCCCTCTGATTGTAATGGATACTGAAGTTCATGTGTGGTGACTTCTCCATCAGGAATGAGAAACTGGGAACCCCATTCCCAATGAAGTTTCCAGTGGGCAGACCTCTACTGATCAGTCTTTTATGGCATATCTAGTCGATATGCCATACAATTCTATGGTCTGAGAGGCAATATGTGATTGTAGGAAAACATTTTGATCATACTAGTGTTAAGTATTAGAGATGAGCGAGTATACTTGCTAAGGCTAACTACTCGAGCGAGTAGTGCCTTAGCCGAGTATCCTCCCTCTCGTCTCTAAAGATTCGGGGACCGGCGGCAGGCAGGGAACATCGGGGGAGAGTGGGGAGGAACGGAGGTGAGATCTCTCTCCCACCTGCTCCCCCTGCTCACCGCCGCAACTCACCTGTCACCTGCGCCGGCAGCCGAATCTTTACAGACGAGCGGGAGGATACTCAGCTAAGGCACTACTTGCTCGAGTAGTTAGCCTTAGCGAGTATACTCGCTCATCTCTATTAAGTATCAGTATGATGAATTTGTGAAATTTCGTGAGTATGTCATTAAACCTTAAATCAGTTGCAGAAGCAAACAAAGGATAAACTACCATAACGCTAGAGGAATTATCCATTTGGGTTGCGTTACCTTTTGAGGAATTTGTGGAAACAGATAAACAGGACGGCATTTACATATTACATAAATTATTTAATGGCCTTTTATAGAATCTGAAACAGATACAGCACAGGGAAATGTCAATCATAAATCTTTCATTTACTTTGCTTTTAATAGTCGCTGGAGGGAACTTTTTATTCTTTTATTGTTTAATTCAGACACAATCCAGAAATGCATGGTATCATGATGGGTGAAACGTCTCTTCTAAAGCTCTCTTTACATGTGCATTGGAGACTCAGTTTGAAGCCTCTGACGCAGATCTGGCACAAAATCCTGGACATAAAAGTATAGCATGCTGTGCTATTTTGTCCAGGAAAATGCAACACGGCATGTCACAAGCCCAATGGACCATATTAGAGTCAGTGGGGTCAGTCGGACATCGTTTGTTTCCATCACAGAATGGATTTGTTCCCGCGAGGGAACAGGAAAACGGAATGCCAAACCTAAGTATGAACCCAGGCCAACTTTCTTCAAGTGAATTTGCTATTCTGTATCTGTAAAAAGTGCATGTTTACTGCCATAGAAAGAGGGGGATATGCTGCTGCAAGGCATATTTAGTGGTGTTCAAAGGGAACCTGTCATCGCCTTTGAGTCCCATAAACTACATTATGGGGCTCATAGATGAGGGAATTTGTAATCCGGGAAAGCTGTGATTCACACTCACCAGGTGCCCCATTTCTGCGCTGTGCCCCTTTGAAGTTGGCGAGCACACATGGTGACTCTTTTCAGATGGCTCTGTGCATGCGCTTTCCCATTTATCTTTATGAAAGAGTGCACACACAGAGCCACCCCGCATAGGGACGGGGAACCCGGTGAGTATGAAACACAGCTCCCTGGGCTCCCCATTTCCTCACCCTTGAGCGCCATAATATAGTTTAAGTTTCCTTAAAGGGGTGTTCCCATTTCAGCTATTCAGGACCATGATGGAAAAATCTAGCCCTCTGTTTCCAACTACCTGTCTGAAACAGCCGAACGCTTCAGCCCAGCACTGCTTGCGTAGCTCTTATTGAAGTGAATGAGAATTATGGAAACAGCGTAGAACAGTACGCTATGCTGTTTCCATAAATAACAGAGTTACAGAAACAGCACATTGAGCTGTTATGCTGTTTCTGTAGCCCCCATTCACTTTAATAGGAGCTATACAAACAGCACTGCGCTGAAGCGCTTGGCTGTTTGCATGGTTACTTGCCAGGCGGCCAGTAACTATAGCAGTGGTTTCCCATCTTGGCTATGAAAAGTTGAGATGGAAATACCCCTTTAAGGTTAAGGTGTCATAATTACACCGTTTCCCTACGGGCCAAAAAGTTGCAAGGGACCTTGATACCATTGAAATGATTATTATGATTGCTTCAATGTAGAAGTGGAAAAAGACAGGCAGAGTGTCCCACACAGGAGGCCGATAGAAAGTGGTGTGCTTGTGTGTTAGAAGTGAATGGACAAAAAAAGTGTGGATATAAGGTAGAGCATGTGCCGCTGGCCTAGTACACTGGGGACCAATTGTCCTAGCAGCGTCTGTAAAATTGGGGAGGAGGTAAAAAAGCTAGGACTCGGGCACGATCTATAGTCGGTGTAGTCTATAAGAACTAAGGAGTTCTATACTCTATAGAGTCCGAGTAAACGTATGTAAAGCCAAATAACGATTTTGTAGAGATAAGCCAGTGGTGTAGAATTAAAGTAACATTTTATTTAGTAAAATCAAGCCCGCAGTGTAACACGCTTTGAGGTACGAAGACCTCTTTCTCAGGCAGCAGGGTAACTATTAGTGTTAGCAAATGATGAGTACATAAATAAGATAAAAAGGATAAAATAACTTATTGACAGGAAAATAGTAAACACGAAAAAGATAAACTAGGGGAGAAAAAATCATTAAGGCCCAATGTTTATGGGCAAATTTGATTTGCCGAATCCGCGTGGGAGATACGCAGATCAGGCCGCTCATAGAGAAGCATAGGCGTCCACAAATGGATTAGAAGCATGCGGATTTGAAGCAGAAAACAAATCGCAGCATGCTCCATTTTTCAACAGATCCCGCAGGGATGACTTCCATTGAAGTCAATGGAAGCCATCTGATCCACGGGACACACCCACAGCTAACACTGCGGATGTGCCGCGGATCCGCAAGAAAGCAGGAGATTTAAAACAAAAACTGTATTGCGCATGTCCGATTGTGAGCCATGAGGACCATGCGCAGTACAGTGAACCCGGAATGGGAGGGATCCGTGCGGATGCCGCTGCCAGGGAATTCAGGTAAGCAGGGCTCACTGGCCGCGGGCACAGGTGGATTCCGTGCGGGATTCCCTGCGTGGAATCTGCGCGTGCCGTTGACCTGGGACTAAAGTAAACAGTGGGGTAAAAGTAAAAAATATTTTTAGAGAGCAGGATGCATTTTATATAAAAAAGCATAAATGCACTACACACTTTGAAAGGCACAAATAATGCAAAAATTAGTGCCAGGGGAAAAAAAATCATTTGTGAGTTGCCTTGTTTTTGACCCAACCTACTTAGTCCAGTATATGCAGGCAGGTTACTCTGTATGTGGAGACCGTCCAAAGGACATTTCGACAGTACATGCAGATATAAATGTAAAACAACTTCCCTGTATAAAACCACCTTCCCACAAATGCATAATGAAACAATACTGTATTCATACACACACCTCTTATTGTTTCATTTTGGAGGGGGAAGGGTTTCTGGTAATTATGGATTGCAGTAGTCGCAGCGTTGGCAATAATTGGCACTTACTTTATTTAATACTATATCATCTTCATCCCAGAATTAGAGAAATGGAAAGACCAGAGGAAGAAAATGATAGAAGATTGAATAGGGGAAACAGGTGTGTAAAAAGGGCCAGGCGGTAGGAAACGTGCGGAGTGTCACCCAAAGATATATGTAAATGGTAAAATGAAGCTAGAGGGGAAAGGGAGGAATGGGCAGTGAGTTTGGTAGGTAAATAATAAGCTAAAAAAAAAAGGAGTAGGAAGGGGAGAACATAAGTAAAGGTACATTAGGATGTGTGGACAGCATTGTTAGGAGTGATAGTGGCAGGACAAGGGACCTTGGGACCATTGAAGTGATTACCATGATTGCTTCAATGTCACTTGTAATTTTCCTAGGAAAACACTGTTGTACCCTTATCCTGCCCGCCTGTTCTATCGCCATCGCTCTATCTATACAGTGAGTCTTCACTTTACAATATGAACTCATTCCAGAGCCACCGTTGTACAGCGACAATATTGTAAAGTCAGACCATAACCCTATAGCAAGGTGCTTATTCTTTACAAGGACTCTCAAAAGTAACGATGAAAGAAGAATAAAGCAAATAACAATAATACAGGTGTGGTGATAGAAATACACTGCAATACATCAAGAGCCACACTAGGCACAATAAAAATGATCTATGTAGCACTGTAAACCTCCCTGCGCACTACAGCAGACGACAGGTACTTATTCTTAGATGACATCATGCTTTGCCTCTTATGGAGTTCTTGTCTCTCCCCACCTTGCTTTTCCTTTTCTCTTGCATTGTTTCGGTTTTTTGGTTTTATCCATTAAATTCATCCCTCCGATCCTAATAGCTATATCTACATTGTATGTGGCACTTGGCTTGTATACAGTTCGGAAGGTTGCTCTCATGACCTTGAATTGTTGAATTTCTGGTTTTTATACTTGTTTTTACTAAATTTGAAGCAGGGCTTAATATGTGAACGTTAAAAAATGTACTATACTGTAATATTTCAGTACTGCAGCATATTGTAGAAGCAATCAAATGATTGCAAGTTCAAATCCCATTACGGGGGCCCAAAAAAATGTAAGATAATGTCAAATAAAATTAAAAAAAATAAATAAAAACAGTAAGAAATTCTAAAAATAACAATTTTTCCATTTTCCCACAAAACGATCTGAGCAATAAAACAATATACATAACTTGTACCTACTGTTGTGTCTCAAAAAACCTGAAGTATCACGTTCTTTATCTCACACGATGAACGCTGTAAAAAATATTTAATGCTAGAATTGTCTTTTTTGGTAACCCCACCTCCCCCTATGAATGGAATAAAAAGTGATCAAAATGTCGTATGTACCCAAAAATGGTAGAAATAAAAGCTAAAGCTTTCCCCACAAAAAAACTAGCTCTCACACAACTGCATAGATAGAAACAAATAAAACTTCTTGTTCTTTGAATATCATGACAAAAAGCATTTTTTTAATAACAGGGATTATTAACATGGTGTCATCCTTATGGTACTGACCCACAGAGTGAAGTTCTTATGTCATTTTTCCTGCATCATGAGCGAGGCAAACCCCACCCCCCAAAAAGGCATAATTGCATTTTTTCCATTTCACCCAACTTTTTAAAAAAGTTTTCTAATATATGATATGATGCATGAGGGCTTAGTCACACGGGCGCATCAGCACCCATACACAGGCGCCAATGCGCCCATGTGACTGAGCCCTCACTGCAGGAAGAAGACGGCCGCACTTTAGGACGGATGACTCCCCGCAGCTCCCTGAAGAAAGAACACATGACCGGCAATGAAGCCAGTTACATGTTCTTTCTTCCGGCGCTGCAGAGAGACGTCCATCCTGAAGTGTGGCCGTCTCCTTCCTGCAGTAACACGTGTGACTAAGCCCTTAAATTGTACAATTAAAAAAAGTTTTAATTTCGTCCTGCAAGAAAACAAACAAAAAAATGTATAGCTCTTGAAATTCGAGGATGAGAAAAAATTAAAATTATAATCCGAAAAATGGCTGGTAGTGAAAGGGTTAAATACTTTTGATTTCTGCAGTGTCATGCGGTTTACAGCTTGGGCAACATGTATTCTAACCAGTATTCCCTATTCTAACTACCTAGTTCTAGTCCAGTCTTGTCTAGTCTGTCTAGTCATTGTAGCGTGCTCCTTAGTTTTCTAGTTCAGTCTGTTTCCTAGTTTGTGGTTTGTCTAATCCAGGAGTGTCAAATCATGTAAATAAAACCCACAGGGATATTGCAGCGTTAAAAAAAACGCAAGTGGGTGTTCACCCTCATGGTTGCTTTCATGGTTGATAGTAAGACCTACCCCGGTTTTCCGATGAGGCTTGAAATATAAGGCTTCCTGAAAATAAGACCTAGCTAACCTGCTCCCCCCCCCAAAAAAAATCAATACTGACCTGGTCCGCAGCGTCCCGATGGTCTCCAGCAGCACTGCGGGAAACTGCAGAGTCCTCCCCTTCTGACATCTCAGTTTCTTCTGGTGACGGGGCTTTGAATTAGCCAATCACAGTACTCACTTTGCTGGAGGCGGAGTATTCAAAGCCCCATCACCAGAAGAAACTGAGATGGCAGACGGAGAGGACTCTGCAGTTTGCCACAGCGCTACCGAAGACCAAAGCCCCGCCCCCCCAAAAAAAAAAAAATAAATAAGATACTGTGCCTCTTTTGGGGCAAAAATTTACATAAGACAGTGTCTTATTTTCGGGGAAACACTGTAGTAATGGCTTGTTCACATGGGCGCATTTGTGTAGTGTACTACTTGCTCAATTTTACCCCGAATAATACACATTGAATAAAATCCATTGATTTTAATGGGTTTGTTTACAGCAGCGTATTTTATCACATGATGTGCAAACGTATGAAAAAATACACGGCATGACCTATTTATACATTGCAATAGACCAATTAAGTTAATGGGTGGGTGCAAATACGCAGAAAACCTGTGTATTCACTGTGTATATGCGGACCATTTCAATGAGCCTGTCTGTGTTCTTTTTTGCGTGCACAAATACGGATTGCACATAAAAACACAGAATAGCCGAAAACCGCGGGCGTAGGCGACCTTTGGTCATGGAAATTGGCAGCCTTTTGGCAGGACTGAAAAACGCTTACACCTGTGTGAACAAGCCCTAATTGTGATCCCCATAGTAGCCACAGTAGTAAGTGACCCTAATAATGGTCTCAGTAGTAACAGTATCCCCATAGTAGCCGCAGTGGTAACAATGCCCCCATAGTGGCACCAGTAGTGATAGTGATCTCTATAATAATCACAGTAGTAATAGGGACCCCCATAGTGGCCCTAGTAGTAACAGTGACCTCCCATAGTGACCCCATTAGTAACAGTGACCCCACCGAAGTGGCCCTAGTAGTAATAGTCATCCGAATAGTAATCTCAGGGATACTGCTCGGCAACCCTCCTATTGGCCTCCGGCCGAGCAGCATTCCTACAAGCTTCACACTCACCCCGCCTGCAGTTCTAGTGTGGAAGCTGAGACTGTGACTGCTGACCTCTCACCCTGGTGCAGATGTCGGCGGTCAAAGATTCTGCACTGCGCCACCAAACCGGAGCTGCAGGCAGGGTGAGTAGAGGTGGCGCCCTCCGGTACACCAGGGTCGGCCTTAAAGTGCTGCTCCAACCCCTGTGTAGTAGCCAGCGCTGGTAATTGGAAGCACAGCTCCCACTGAAATCAATGGAAGCTGCAGTTGTAATTGCACGTACAGTTCCTATTGATTTCAATGAGAGCTGCTCCTGCAATTACAAGTTGCGGCCACTGCACAGGGGTTGGAGCACAGCAGTCTGGGCCACATAAAATGAGGCGGCAGACCTTGTGTTTGACATCTGTGCTCTAATTTTTCCTTGTTTGCTTCTGTCCTTGGTCATTCCAGCCTTTGCTTCTTTAGTGTCTTGTTGGGCCCTAATGTTCTGCAACACCCCAAAGGGGTGACCCTGGGCACCTGGCTTACGTGAAGAGCTGGGAGGGATAAGTGCCACCTCATCACGGTGGCACTTACCAGGCTCTGAGGAATTACACGTAGCCAAGGCCAGAGCAGGATCGCAGGCCAGCTTTGACACTCCTATGGCAAGGAGTGCCAATAAATGGGATGGGGGGAGTAGTAGTACCAATCACTCGTGATGCCATCATTCTCCCACACCATTATTCTATGCGGCGGAGTAATGAACACAGAGACTTGTGTGTAGTACCTCAGGTCCCTAGGAACGGTTAGGGCCCAGTATAACTTTTACTTGAATAATAACTTATATTACAGGTAATGCAGGTACAATTTACGTCAAACAGTGACAGGCTATACCTCAGAGGTAGGGAGGATACACAGGATGAATACGGCCCTACAGTCCACGCTATCTGTATGTCATCGGTCTTGGATTGGGAGCACTCCAGAGGAGGAATGGGGGTAGGGGTTACTCCGCAAACACTCTGGCAGACAATTACTAAAGGAAGGCTTAGCCAATACATACCCCATACAGCAGATGAGTGGCTGTCACAGTAAAGTACCTCTGTGTGGTGATCCTAAGTATGGATGGCCGTACAGGAAAAGCCTGTGGTGTGAATAGGTACCTGTTTTAGAAACTGAGGTAGTGGGCTCTCTTTTTCTCTGAAGACGGGACTCACCCCTCTCACATCCACACTCTAAACTCTACACAATGTCGCTCTTTTTCCTCCATCTTCACCTACATGGAAGCTGAAGGTGCCTCCATGCAGCTCTGTGTTAGCACTTTTAGGTAGACAAGATGGATCTACTTTCCCGCTCTCAATGTCTCCCATTTATTACATCACTTGTACCACATGACAAGACAAACTGATACATTTACAGGCATGCAATGATTTCATTAAAGTTAACCCTTCAGACACTACAGCTGTGCAACACACACACTGAATATAACAGGACAAGCTTTACACAGTGAAACTACATAGGACAAAAATGTATGACATTTATGCAGGGGACCAGGATGGTGTTCTGGGCCACTACAGTTCTCCTGTTCTTACGGCTGTTCAGTGTCAGGGAGAGACATAAGGAGAACCAGTTTTAGACTCAGCAATTCTTTGGTTATTTTAGTTCTAAAACATCTGTTCCAATCTCCACTGCCAGTTTCATTATATTCACCTTGATCATCATCCAGAAAGCATGACCTTTTGCCCCTAGTTGCATCTAATGAGGAATCCCTAGTTGCATTTGTGTTTTCTATGTATAGATATGTGAATCATAGAATGGTAGTGTTGGAAGGGACCTCCAGGGTCATCGAGTCCAACACCCTGCTCAGTGCAGGATTTACTAAATCATCCCAGACAGATGTCTGTCCAGCCTCACAGTCTAACATCTAATCTGTGTCTCCTGCCTTTCAGTTTCATTCCATTGCTTCTAGTCTTTCCTTGTGCAGATGAGAATAGGGTTGATCCCTCTGCAGTGTGACAGCCCTTCAGATATGTGTAGACAGCTATTAAATCTCCTCTCAGCCTTCTTTTTTGCAAACTCAACTTTTTTGCAAATTCCTAGATCCTTTAACCATTCCTCATAGGACATGATTTGCAGACCGCTCACCATCCTGGTAAAGTCCCATTTACATGCACAGACAATCTTTCAAACGATTGAAAGATTGACAATTTTAGTGATCGTTTTGCATAAAGTGTTAATGGACACTGATGACCATTAAAACTTTATTAGCTTTATTTGTGTGTAAATGAACCTCTGGAAGCTGTTTGCAGAGTTCTGCACACAGCTCTATTGTTTTCACACAGGCTGCTGAAAAAATATAATGTAATCTCCAGCTCCTGTGGAGATAACAGTGTTGTGGTCTGTTTTTCACGCACGTGCTGCTGGAAGAATACAATGTAATCTCCAGCTCTCATGAAGAACACAGCGTGCGGTCTGAACGATGGATTTTAAACTCACCTAAGAATCATCATTCAGACGAAAAGTGCACGATGCTAGCATTTACATGCAACAATTATCACTCATTTGCGATCGTTTGAACAAATTTTGAGCAATGCCACGCCTGTACTACTTCCTGATTTTTGCCACAACTTTCCTTTTTTAATTAAAAGAGGGGAAGGAGAGGGAAGAAAATAGGATTGGGGATGGGCTCGAAGGTGGTAGAGCTATGACTCAGCATTACGGTCTATGCAACCAGGTGAAAATTCTTGGGTATCCTTGAATATTATCCAAGGGGTACAAAGCTGTAAAAATTAGTTGCATTCATGTTGACCCTGAGCAAAGATCCCCTGCAATTGATGAATCTCTGATACTGTGTCATACCCCTGCTGTAAGCTAGGCATTTGGGAGGATTTCCAATTCCGTGGAATAACCAATCGTGCTGCCTGGAGGACAAACTGCAATAGGCCCTTTTTCATGGATGAGAGAGACCCGGGTATGATAGAAAGTAAAGTCATATTTGGGGCTCATTGTAGATCACAATGCAAATTTTGAGGCTATTTCCACAGGATGTATGCTGCTATATGTGAACATAGTCTAAGGCCTCTTTCACATGTTGGTATTTTGCATCAGTATTTTTAAGCCAAATATAGGAGTGGAACCTACAGAATCAAGAACGGAATAACGGAAGGATTTGCATCTCTCTTCGTGTTTTCTTCCACCACGCAGGAGAACTTTTGAACCCTCACTGCTCGGTGCCAATGAACACGTCGCTGGTTGGCTGTTCATTCGATCCAAATCTTCTCACGTTAGTTATTGCACGAAGCCAAAATGCTGGCACCCTTGTGAAGTGAAACCACCCTCAACTAGCAATTGTTAACGAAGGCCCCTAGTTAATTACAATGATTGAAAAGCGAAGGATTACTCTATGGCGATTAACAATTAATTATCTGCAGCAGGCCTTTCTGCAGTTACAAGGGTTAACATGTGTAATCTTAAAATACTCCACGCTCTAGTTCCCCATTTTGGAAATTTCGAGTTTCTACCCTTTGCCTTTTTCCTATTCTCCTCTCCATCCAATCAGAGGCGATGCAGACTATATGTATAGTGTACACTGGCGGCATGCTGTCTAAATACCATGCACAGGAATACTTTGCCTTTGTACACAAATAAATCAGTTGCAAGGAAGGAGAAAAAAAGGTGAAAGATGCTGCTATTTGTTTCTCCTCCAGACCAGTCAGATCCTGCACATTAGCAAGAAGAATCCTGCATACAAAGCCTGCGTTACATCACGTTACAGGGCAGCGAGCAGGAAGCTTGCAGAAGACACAGAGCAAAGAGGAGAGCAGATGCAGCCTTTGTTAGAATATCAGAAAGCCATCGGCTCCCGGAGACGATGACTACAGAGTGATGGCGAGCCTGCAAGGAAAATCTAGTCTGCTATGGCTTCTCGGCCACCGACAAAGGCTTGAGGTGGCACCAAGAATGATATGAATTCAAAAGAGAGAAAAACATCTTTCGGAGCGAGCATCACAAGGAGGAGACAAAGGAAGGAGCAGGATGAGGAGCACAACTGTCATCACAGTGGTAACCTGAATATCTCTACATATCCATAACTGGCCACATTCACCAACGCCGGACCAGGATGCCAACGCATTTCTAGAAGTGACATTTCGTGATTCCTTCTGGGAATTTCAGCTCTTGTGAGTAAACCTCCATTGTCATAAGCTATTCACTTTATTCAATGTATCGAGCGACATAATGTTAGAATTAATGGCGTGTGAGGTCGTGCCAGGTGAATAAGAATAACCGTAGCCTGGCCTCTATACAATGACACGTACGTGGCAGATAACGGGCAGCGCCCAGCAAAACCTCATCTAAATTATATTGTTTTACAATCTAATTATAATCTTGCTCAACCAAACATTGAAATCACACGACTATAGATGCGCTCCACCGCAATGACAGTGTCCACCAGTAAACCGCAGCAGTAGTGCGTCTTACTGCAACTATGACCTGCCAAAGTTGCAGCTTACTGCAACTTTAGCACAACTTGGAACTGTCATACTCAAATAAATAGACCAAGTCTCATTTACTACAGCTGAAGTGTGAGAAGTCACATGACTGTAAGGGCTCTCTCACAGGAGCGCCCTTTTCCTGCGCGCCGCAAGCATATCTCCTGCACGGAAGCCGCAGCTGACAATGTCCCATACACTATCTTGACGAGTATCTGCGCGTAATACGCAGCAATTTTTCTTTTTGCATGTGCATTTGGCGCGCTGTGTGTGTCACAGTGGAAGGCAATGTAAAGTTTGTTATCGCGTATTATGTGCGTAATATGTGGTAAAAAGCGCTCATGTGAGAGAGCCCTTAGAGTCATATTAGAGTGGACTCATGCACAAATGTCTTACGTGTGGATTTGCTGAAGATTTCACCCAAATCTGCAGCAATTTTGCATCAATATCCACATTTAAGGGCCACAGTAGAAAATTCGATGTGGATTCTACGCCCAATCCGTGTCTAACCCACGCCTTTTGGCTTTAATGGGAATTCGAACCAAAGTCTTTACAGTACAGACGTCCAATCCACCAACAGAAATAAAAAATGCAACCATGGATTTCTGTTGTGGATTTGCATCACTGCTGCTGTGGATCCACCTGCGAATCAGCGTCATCCATGTCACATTCTTTCTCACCATGATGCAGATTTCGAATAAACACATGGGAAAAAATCTGCACCAGATGTCCATTCAAATGAATGAGATGCTTATTTGATGCAATCAGAGCTGATTCGCCATCAAATTACTGCAAATGACGTCGTGCGAACATGTGGATTTTGCAGCGTATTTGTCCGTGAAATATTCTGTCCACTGTTAGTCTACCTGCACACAGGTGATTTAAAAGTTGCGCCTGAGATTCTAGGGCGCCAGTCACATTCGGACAGCACAGAGACATCCCGTCCGTGTGCTGTCCGATGTGCTGAATACTGCACACTGGCATGCGCTATTCTCGTCAGACAAGAATAGGACATGCTACGATTTTTAGTCATCTCGGACTATCCATAAACAAAGCCTGTGTGCATACGTCTGTTCAAATGAATGGGTCCAATTTTTGGACAGATTTTTCGGTCTGAAAACAGGACAGAAAAATCACCCATGTGCCAGCAGCCTAAGGGCTCATTCACACGCGCGTATGCTGTACAGATCACAGCTCATTCGCTCTGCTGGCAGAGAGTCAGCAGAGATCGCATATGGGCTGAGATTGGCACTGGGCATGCCCGGGAATCTGACGGCATGCACATGCGCAGTGTGACTTTTTTTTTAAATTCCCCACTCTGTTCAGAGCTGGGCTACGCTTTGAGATGCTGCTCCTTCGTAATTCCAGCGTATGGACAACATTTCGTACGGAGCCCTTCACAGTCTGGGTATGATATGTAGAGAAATAGAGCATGGTGCGATTTTTTTTCTCCTGCGTTTTATAGTTCAAACGCAGGTGTGAATGAAAGAATGAATGTTCATAGACTTTCATTGCCTCCGTTCACGTCATGTTATGCGGGGAATAAATGAGTGTATTACGCGCTGATGATAGACCTGTGTGAATGAAATCTAAGGCTTTTTTCACACCGCGAGGAAACTAGCGCGATCCTCTATCGTGCGGGAAATTCGTGTGGGAGGATCGGATCGCCTCGCATCTCCGGGTAAATCGCACATACACGAGTGCAGTATTGGTCTGAGTTTCTTGGCCCCATATTGCGCTCAGCCGTGTGTAGATAGCCTGAGGCTGCCTTCATACGTCCGAGAAAATCATGCAATTTTTGAGCGATACGAGAGTGCGCTAAAACGCAGAATTATGAAACCTATTATTTTCAATTACTTCATTCTGCTGATTTGAGATTTTTTGCGATGTTGCGAGATTCGAAAATCGCTGCCTGCCCTATCTTTCTGCATTTTGTGATTTTTTTTTTCTTTATTGGCCATGTATCCCAATGAAGCCTCTATTTTATCGCAACCCATGAACTTGCGATGTTCGTGTGATGCGGTTTTAACATTAGAAACTCCTATTGTCTATTGTGCAAGAAAATGGCGAGCGGCAGCGATGCGATGTGAGATTAATCAGGAGGAAAAAGGTAATTGACACTCAAGCATCTTATCAACCAAAACACGATTTTGCCACGATTTCCTCGCACCCCAAGATCCTGCTAACCCGTTTGAGGTAGCCTAGGGGTATATTCACAAGGGTGTTTTTATTCTATCCTGAAAAGTCTGATGTATTTTTTGTGTGATTTATTTTTTTTTGCGTTTTTGCGATTTTGTTTTCCACATGATTTTCAGCCATTTTACATGTGTAAAAAAACTAAACAAACGCATTATGCAATTAAAGCTTCTGAACACTTTTTTTCATGGTTACATGCAACGAAAACAATCTCATGAAACAAGTGCTATCCATTTTTTTTATTGCCCTCATAGACTGGTATGGGCGTTTTTTGCCTAAAAATCAAAACAAACTAGGGCATGCTACTATTCTTTTTGCTCGGACTGTTTGTCCAATTTAAAAATTGCCCCTCTGAATAAAACCATTTAAAAATGTATACTACATCCAAAAATCGGACAGAAAAATTGCCCTTGTGAATGTACCATTAAGTCATGTGACCGCTCCTTCACCCCAAAATTGCATCTCGCAGCAACTTTCTAATTAAGCTGGCAATATGTTGACGTTGAATAGATTCTAACGACGCTTCTTTATTTCAGTGGGTGCCACCTGCTAGAAGAGGCTTTTACCAACTGGTAGAGGACAAGACATGGGCATGACATAGGTACCCTGGCATGAGGACAAGTATGGAGGTGAGCCAGGCCAGCAGCTCGGACCTCACCCCTTCCTACGAGGAGTATGAGTGTAAGATCTGCTACAACTACTTTGACCTGGACAGGAGGGCCCCGAAGCTGCTGGAGTGTCTGCACACCTTCTGTCAGGAGTGCCTCAGCACCCTGCACCGCAGGGAGGACCGACCATGGCGCCTCTCCTGCCCAATATGCCGGCACAGGACCGTAGTCCCGGACTCAAGGGTGGAAGCTTTGCCCGTGAACACCAAGGTGGCCGAGGCCTTTCCCATGTACGTGCGGCAGGATGACCCCTTTCCCCAGGATGTCCTCCCCCCAATCTCTTATCACCACCACCATCATCACCATCACCCCTCTGCTATGCAGCGTGAGCTGCAGTACCACCACGGCACGGCAGGTGGAGCAATGTTACATGCAGCCGCCGAATATCGCTACGCGTTACAGGCCGGCCAGGATGCGGCTTCAGCGGCTGCTGCAGCTACTCGAGGTCGGGGATCCTTTTCGGCCCTCAGCCAGCCACAGCCAGCGACTGCTCCCTCGCCTCGAAGAGGCTATGAGAGATGCCAGAGCTGCAAAAGGGCCGTGCTGACTGCGGGCTGCGTGTGTGTGGTGTTCTCCTTTATAGCCATGGTGGTCCTCTTATTTGCCGGCCTGGTGTTTGTGAACAGATACAGCGGGGCTCCTGCACCCTCCCCTGCGGGACCTATATGTCTGTCGGTGGCCAGCGTGCTGGCCCTCTTCTCTGTAGTGGTTACATGGGTGATATGCTGGTTGAAGTACAGGCCGGACCCCATAGAGGGAAGCAGGGGGGCGTCAAGCCGGAGAGACGCCTAAAGTGACCGATTCAGCGCATAGTGCCGAGGAGTTTTTATTTTAACCCGCGGTGATCATAGACACAAAGATTTGGCAAACGGACTTCAAAATATCATATCTCTCCGATATAATGTGTATTATAATATAGCGTAATTCTCAGCTCGCTATTATTATTATTATTATTATTACATAGCCATAATCACTGATCATATGGCTGTTAACGAGTGCTGATTGACAATATCGTGTACCAATCAGTGCTTGTTACTGACCCTTACATGTCTCAAAGGACCGCTACTATAGTTAAAGTGACCCTACAGTTTTGGGATAAAATTCTGACCCTGGATCGGACAGAGAGGTGGGTATATTACCTGCGGTTGTTATCCCTATTTGTCCCTTCGGTCCACCATTTTCGGGTCGTGTTTTCAGCCTCTAAGATGGCCAATGCAATCTTCAGACTACCTAATTCCCACAGCGCGTTGGCCATGTTAGGTGACCAATGCACTATATCTGTTCTCTAATTGGCCAGGGCTGTTCACATGATCAGCGCTGATCAATAAGAGAGCGGTGCGCAGTGTGCATTAGATAGTTAGAAAATTGTTTAGCCATTTTGGACAGCCAAAAATTGGGCCCAAAACTGGCTGATTGAAGGGGTGGCAGAGAAGAACATCCCCCTTCTGTTCCGGGACAAACCAGAGGGTCACTTTAATCTGGTTAAGGGCTTGTTCACATTAGCATCAGGGGGTTCCGTTTTCCTGCTATGTTCGGGGAAAATGACGCTCCTTGGATGAACTGAACCATCTTATCATGAAACCGAATGGACCTCCATTGACTATAATGGGATCTATTTGATTTCCAGACTGCAGTCCGGCATTATGTTGCGCTATTTCGTCCTGTTTTCTAGTGGAAATCAGCTATGAAGGTTTCGAACGGAACGTCCGACACTGATGTAAAAGAGCCCTAATCCGATTGTTTGTGCCCCATACAGATAGCATTGGTTTGTGTGCCCACATCAACTATCCAATCAGTAGGCATATTTGCATGGGTCAATGATCGGGAAAATGAATATTCATAGGAATGTTCGTACCCGATAATCGACCCTTAGAAAGGCCTTTGGTTTGATGAAATAGATTGTGGATTTCTGGAACAGATCAGGTAGTCACTATAGATGCATCACTTATCAGTCCGACTGCTATTACTATAGCTATGGCCCCCTTAAAGGTGATTTTCACCCAAAACATAATGGGGAAAAAATTAAGAAACTGCCAAAAAGAAAACTGTCCAAGTTGCCCATAGCAGCCAATCACAGCGCAGCTTTCATATCTTATAGCGCTCTTGAAAAAATAAAAGCTGCATCGTGATTGGTTCCTATGGGCAACAAAGACAGTCTTTCTTTTAGACATTTTCATAGATTTCCTTAAAAATGTCTATTTGAAGAAGAAGGTGGAGCAGTAGCCAAAGTTTGTTACTCATGTCTGTTTTCCTTACCAAGATATTGGGATTTTTTGCTGTTTAGTTGTGGTTCTATATTGGTTGTCACATTTGAGTTAACTGTGTTTTAAATTGTCACTTAGCTACTAATTAAACGCAGGGCCACTTTAACCATAAGGCAAATGGGGCATCTGCCCCCTGGGAGCACCAGATCCCTTGGTAGCAGCACCACTTTCAACTTTGCGTCCTCAGACCATGGATGCAGTTGAAAACTCTTGCAGAGCTCCCAAAATAATAAAACTACAAATGCCTGCTGAGGTCCCGCGGTCTCTGCATACTTGTTCAGCAGTCAAGTGTCCTTCTAGGTGCCTGACCACTGCAGCTAATCACTGGTATCAGTAATATTGAGAAAAGTGATTGGCCGCAGTGGTGACATGCTTAGATGGACATGTGACTGCTGTACCCTGAAGTGAGCAGAGACTGCTGGAAAGACAAATGGGGTACAGCCTGCAAGATTAGGTGAAAATATATTTTTATTACTTTTTTTTTTAGCTTCCAGAAACCTAGGGGTTGATGCAGACTGGTTGGGGGTACCATTTTGATATCCTTGCACTGGACCCACTATGGTATTAAAATGGCCCTGTTTGAGCATTGTTACAAGATGGCAGGTTTTACGACAGGCAAATGCAAAGATGACGAGCAATATGCTTTCAGAAAATGGCCACTGGAGTAAAATGTAAAAAAATACCAATATCACATAGTATGAATATCATAGTATGTAATTGTGACACAATTACCAAACTTTGTCCATTCTGCTAACTTCTCATTTGCCAGAATCTATTCCATTGTCCAGAATTCTTTGCTCATGGGCCTTTGTTCATACAGCTGTACTATGACTTCATGCAGGAGATCTATACTAAGAGCATCGAATGGAGATCAGGAAAGCCATTCTCAAAGCCTTTGGTTACTGGAAAAGATTCCTTCTTGGCCTAAGGCCGTCTTCACACAGACAACAAAAAACACGCAAGATTTATTTGTTGCAAGACGCAGAAATCTCGCACGAATATGAACCACATTCTTTTGAATGGGGCCATACGCATGAGTGACTTTTTCCCGCTTTGGGTATGCCCTCACATCACCCATTGTTTTCAATGGGGCCAGCTAGGTGCACGCAGAGCAGTGCAATGCGAGGTTTCCCCATTGAAAACAATGAAAGAAACTCTGCGACTCTCCGCCGTGGCTGACAGCCACAGCGGAGGATCGCTACTTCCCTGAAGTAATGCGGGGTGCTTTTGAGATAAAAACGCCTCGCATCCGAGGCAAATGTGATATCGGGCTGTGAAACTTGACCCGATATCGCGCTCGGGAACGTGCGATGTCCACGCGGATGCGAGGCATTTTTGTGGCAATTGGCAGGTTTGTTTTTAATGGGCAACCTCGCATTGCACACATGTGTCCCTCACACGCTGTGCAATGTTTCTTTCTGGTCCCTTTGAAGAGACATGCTGCGATTTGGGATTCACAAATCTCGTACAATTTTTTGGGCAGTGTAAAAGTGGCCTTTGCTTGAGATACAGTTTCCGCGGTGATACCTAATATAGGTGTGTGCATGGCCGGACTGACACAGTGAGGTGTGGCTGAGAGACTACTGTGCATCTCCCGTCGTAGAACACATGGACACCCATACAAGTGCTGTCCGATCTCCATGGACCCTTCACATTGCATGTCTTGTTCTTGCCCGTGAAAACAGACCAGAACAGCATATGCAGAACTGTTTTTCACAGGAACCATCAGTACCATAAGTTGGCCTGTGGTTTGGAATTTACATACTCAACGCATCAATTTATGTTGCGGATTTTCACCGCAGATTTTATCCCTTCAAATGAGGTAAAATCCATTCCGAATCTGTAGCAAATCCACACAACAATCCGCATGTAACATATGTAGACCTTAGGGTATATTCACACGAGTGATTTTCATGTTCAAGTTCTATCTGATTCCAAGATGGACGGAGCTCACATGGGAAAAGAACCCATTCAATCAAAGGCCTTCATTCACATGAGCTATTCTTTTTTTTGGAGTATGAAAACTCTCTGCATGTCCTATGCTTCTCAACGAAAATAGCACATGTGATGTGCGGTGTCCCGCATATTGGACAGCACACAGATTGCATAGCTGTATGCTGTACGATGCGAGTTACACCCAAGAACCTGGGGCGCTATTTGCCATTGCCATGTAACTATGGTCGTAAGCCATTTTTCAGGACCTTTATATGATGGCCTATCTTTTAGGCTAGACCACCTATATCAAATCGGTGGGACTCCAACTCCCAGAACTCCCATTGAACCACTGTTCATTTACCAGTCCTTGGTATTCTACAACTTGACTGTATTCAACTGAATGGGGCTTAAAGCTGCAGTTCCATGGACTGCTGCTACCAAATGTACAGAGCTACGGTTGTGGTTCTGGCTGGAGTGCCACAGCCCAGTCAATTAGCCGATTGATGGGGGGTGCCAGGAGGTGAACCCCCACCGATTTGGTATTGATGGCCTATTGTAAGGCAAAGTCCAGGAAACCCGATTAACAGTGGTAGATCTTTGTATCTATGGCCGCCTTTACTTAGTCTGACCAGTTAGCAATATAAAGAAATGATTAGCTAAATACAGGATTATTTCATTTTCTACAAGACTCAAATATTTCTGTTTCCATACCTTGGCCTACTGGGTCTTATGTTTACTAGTAATACTTTATTTTACTTTTATATTTCAATTTTGTGCGATGAACAAGCACCCAACTAAAAAAAAAAGCTCTGAAACCATGAAAAAAATGTATTCGTGAATGTATAAAAATGTGTTGTAATTTGTAATTTAGGTTGATTTATTTTATTTATTGAAGATATGTGATTAGTGAAGCTACCTGAGGACACTGGAAATACATATAACAGACATATCAAACCTATTAAAGGGGTTGTTGGATGAATGATCCAGTAGGCTTTAAAGGGTTATCTGGCTTATATATTGGCCTACCCATCAATATTAGACTGGTGAAAATCTGACTTCCACCAATCACCTAACCGAGGGGGCCTTGGCATTCAAGTCAATTGGACTGAGCTGCAATACCAGGCACGGCCTCTACCAAAACTTTGGAAGTGTGCCACGTCGGATTCTGGCAGCTAACTTGTGTGATTCGTATGTCGGAAAGGTCATTCATCAGAAAACCCCTTTAACCTCTAACCTGTTTGTGGACATTGATGTAATACCATAGCACACACTGGAGGTAAAGAAGAGTCTCAAATACATGAATACTTCCCATCACCCATATTTCTAATACCGGTGAATGAAATGTACATGAGCACAACACGCACACACGCATTCTTACATGGCTTATACAGGAACATTGATTTCTAAGAATGGTTATTTATAATGCAATCAATCTTTGTCAAGGTTTATATACATGTATTGTATTTTATTATACTCGATTGTGATTCACAATATTTTTTGGGGCAATCCTCTTGTTCTTTAGCTGAAAACGTAATCTACCTTTTAAAAATTAAAATGGTTTTTCCTCTTCTGTATTTCCTTCATGGTGTTTGCTCCCAATTACACGTGTCATTTTCTTCCGCTAACGGTAACCTGTTAAAAAATTAGTACCATTTAACATACCATGTAATGTATTGGAAAACGTTTGAACATTTAAGTGGGGTGAAATGGGAAAAAAAATGCAATTTAACCATTTTTTTTGTGTGCTTTGGTTTTTATGGCGTTCACGGTAAAATGACATGTTATCTTTATTATGTGACTCAGTTTGATTACAGCAATACCAAATTTATATACTTTTTATGTTGTTCTAATTAAAAAAATAAATAACATATGTATATACATTTTTTTAATTGCTTTCTGTCACCATCTTCTGACCTCCATCATTTTTTCATTTTTTCGTTGGTGAGCTGTCGTGAGGCTTTTTGATCACTTTTTATTCAGTTTTCTTTTTTTTGGTGACCAAAAAAGTACAGTTCTGGCATTGCGTATTTTTTTTCTAACAATGTTTACTTTGCGGGATAAATTACATGATATTTTAATAAATTGGAATTTTTCTATTTTTTAATGTGTTTAGGAAAGTTTTTTTAAACTTGTAATCATTTTTTAAGTTGCTAATAATTAAAAAACTTTAGTAATCTGATTTTTCTTTTTTTTTAATCCACACAGGGAATTAGAATTCGCGATCCTTTTGATTGCATGTACAATAGACTGCAATACTTCTGTATTACAGAATATTGTACATTTAACATCTTCCAATTTAAGTGACTTTCCGGGCCTGGAGAAACATGAGATGGCTGAACTGCCTGTCTGACTATCTGATGCACTTTGTGCATTAGAGCTCAGTCACACGGGCACATTCAGGCGCCAATACGCCCGTCTTACTGCACAAAGAAGACGGCCGCACCTGCAGTGCGGACGACTCTCCGCAGCATTGGAAGAGAGAAAACATGACTGGAAATGGAGCCGGTCATGTGTTCTTTCTGCCGGCGTTGCAGAGAATCGTCCATACCTGCAGTGCGGCCGTCTTATCCTGCAGAAAGACAGGCGCACCGGCACGGATGCGCCCGTGTGACTGAGCCCTTAGTATGCATCAGTAGTTTAATACATTACATGCTGTTTTGACTGGCTATCCCTGCTCATGTGGACAGCACTGGTTAATCAATGCAGGTGTGGTTTCTTATGTTAATGATACATACTAATTAGAGATGAGCGAACACGTTCGGCCCCGCCCCTTTTTCGCCCGAACACCGAACTTTGCGAACACCTCGGTGTTCGGGCGAAAAAGTTCGGGGGCCGCCGTGGCAGCGCGGGGGGGTGCGGCGGGGAGCGGGGGGGAGAGGGAGAGAGAGAGGGCTCCCCCCCGTTCCCCGCTACTGCCGCCCGCGCCGCCGCGCATCTCCCCGCCCCCCGGCGGCACCCGGACACTTACGCGCGAACACTCCAGTGTTCGCTAAAGCCGGTGTCCGGGTGCGGATGTGTCCGTTACGGACACGTTCGCTCATCTCTAATACTAATACACAGTGGGCATAAGAAGGTAGTCAGAGAAGATGCCTTGGCCATCTTTGTTTCTCCAAACACGGAGGATCCCTTTAACCCCTTTAGTAGCACACTTGGAAAGTCTCCAGGGCTTACTGCACTGACCATGCAGTTAAAGGGGCTGTCTCGCGAAAGCACCTGGGGTTAAGCACTTCTGTATGGCCATATTAATGCACTTTGTAATATACATCGTGCATTAAATATGAGCCATACAGAAGTTATTCACTTACCTTCCCTGCGCTGGCGTCCCCGTCTCCATGGCTCCGTCTAACTTCAGCGTCTAATCGCCCGATTAGACGCGCTTGCGCTTGGCTGGAATCGGCACACATGACGGGGCAGAGCTACGCGATGACGCGTAGAAGGGGGCGGAGCTAAAACGCCGCTGCTGCCGAACAGACCCGAAGGCAGAAGACCCTTCTGCGCAAGCGCGTCTAATCGGGCGATTAGACGCTGAAGTTAGACGGAGCCATGGAGACGGGGACGCCAGCGCAGGGAAGGTAAGTGAATAACTTCTGTATGGCTCATATTTAATGCATGATGTATATTACAAAGTGCATTAATATGGCCATACAGAAGTGCTTAACCCCACTTGCTTTCACGAGACATCTCCTTTAAATCCCAGAAGATTTCCGTGGACAGCTCCAGTGCTGAAATGTGCAGAGCACTGAGCTGTCAAATACTTGCAAGATTACTCCATTAGGCATGCGTTCGGGAGAGAAAATTAGAAATTATCTCCGACGCATGCCATATGACGTGCGAGAGTGGTTCAGGCCTCATTGAAATCAATGGGTGATGATCGTTGTCCGTTGCCACTGCTGTAATAGCAATGGCAGAGGATTCCTTCACCCCCACGGGAAGTCCCTTCATTGCTTAACACTGTGACAGTGCTATCACAGTGTTCAGTGATGATGGGACTCCCAGCGGCGATGATTTTCAGGGGGGGATTGAAATATAAGAAAAAATATATATACTCACCTATCTGCCGCTGTGGGGGTCCGGCGGGTCTTGTCACTTGGCATCCCGGTTCTGTACTGAAGATCTTTCAGCCGGCGGGGATTTTAAATCCCCGCCGGCTGAAATCGCTGTGTCTGATTGGCTGAGCGCTCATTCAAAACACAGGCAGCGCTCAGCCATTCATTGAATGACAGCTGAGCGCTGCCTGTGATTGGTCACAGCGCTCAGCCAATCAGAGGCAGCGCTTGGCCATTCACTGAATTCAAACCCCCCAGGCTCAAAGATCTTCAGATCAGTGCAGGGAAACAAGCGGCAAGACCCGCCGGACCCGGGCAGCAACAGAGAGGTGAATATATATATTTTTTACACAAGCTAGGGAGGATTTTTAGGGTACCATTTGGAGAGGTGAGTATATATATTTTTTTTTACACAAGCTAGCCGGGGGATCCAAATGGCAAGACTCGCCGGACCCGGACAGCGACAGAGAGGTGAGTATATATATTTTTACACAAGCTAGGGAAGATTTTTAGGGTACCATTTGGAGATGAGAGTATATATATTTTTTTTCACACAAGCTAGCCAGGTGAGCCAAGCGGCAAGACCCACTGGACCCCGAAAGCGGCGGAGAAGTGAGTGTATATATTTTTTTATTTTTTACACAAGCTAAGGATGGTCTGCCGGCACCCCTGAATTCTTTTGCAGGGTAGAGCTTTACATATAAGCTCTTCCCTGAAAAACAAGAATTTTAGTGTAAATAAATAAAAATACTTACCTGTCCGCCGTTGCCGTGTCCCCGCGGGTATGAAGAACACTACATTTCTTGTTTTTCATGGAAGGGCTTATATGTAAATCTTTTTCCTGAAAAACAGTTATGGGGTGCCGGAAGACCACCGCCTTCAATGGAGCTGCTGGCAGCAGCCGCGGCTCCATTGAAGGCAATGCATGGACCTGCATTCACGTGTGTTTTTGCACATACATGGGTGCACACTTATACGCACAAAAACACGCTCATGTGAAGTCAGCCTTAGGGTGGACACCCACTGGCGTTTTTATCTCCACTGCACTGCGAGAGTAAAGTTAAAGTCTCGCAGTGCAGTGCGAGAAAAAAGCCAGCATCACGCTGGGATATCGGCATCACGCCGGCATATCACCAGTCTATTCAATGGGGCCAGCGGCAGCAGCACTAGCCCCATTGAAAAGAGAAGCAGAATACCTGGGACTTCTGCCACAGCTGTGACAGTTGTGGCTGGAGTTTCCTTCATCCCCGCGGGGACCGGGGGATCTAGCTATTATAAGATATAGCTATTCATGAATGAATAGCTAAGGGCTATGTGTCCTTGGCTGAGCACTCAGCCAATAGCTAAGCAGTATCTGCTATTGGCTGAGCCCTCAGCCAATCTGCACAGCCCTTTCAGGAGGCGGGAATTTTTAAATCCCCGCCTGCTGAAAGAGCTTAATAGCAGTGCAGGGGAGCCACCAAGAGGACACATCTGAGCGCCGGAGAGGTGAGTAAATTTAAAAAAAAAAAATTTAAACACTTTTTGCTGATTATTGGGGAAGGGCTTATATTTCAAGCCCTTCCCCGATAATCATTCCGCGGGGCTTGGCAAAGCAGTGCTTTCAATGGGATCGGCAGCAGTGCCGATCCCATTGAAAGCAACGGGATAGAATGCTGCGAACTTCTGCCACAGCTGTGACAGCTGTGACAGATGTGGCAGAAGTCCGCGGCATTCTCCCTATGTTTTCAATGGGGCTAGCGCTGCTGCCGTTGGACCCATTGAAACCACTAGCTATATGCTGGTTCTATACCGGCGTCTTTCTTGTGCTGTGAGGCGAGAGTTTTCTCGTGCTCTCGCAGTGCAAGAAAGAAAATATCGCTAGTGAGTGTCCACCCTTATTCTGACTTTTTTTTTTTCGCCACATGTTGTACTTCATTTAGGTGGTAATAGACTGATAGAATTTGTGTATATTTATTAAAAGTGCGAAAATAGGGAAAATTTTAAAAAAAATGTAATTTTTTTACATTTTCAACTGTAATATCTCAAATATGTGCAAACATACTGTACAATTTTTTAATAAGATGTATATTTCTATCTGTTTACTTTATTCTGGATGCACATTTGAAAAACTTTCATTTTTTTAGCCATTTAGGAGATGTACAAATTTTACATTGCTAATCAACATTTTGAGGAACACTTTATTTTCCTACACCAAACCACGTTTGCAAAGGCTCATAGGTGTCAGAATGATAAATACCCCCACAAATGACGCCATTTTAAAAACTACACCCCTTAATGTACTCACTGAGGGGGATCAGGAGTATTTTGATCCCACAATGTTCCCACAAGGAAAAAATAAATTTTCATTTTTTTTGCAAATATGTCATTTTAAAGACATATTTTTTTTCTATAGTGCCCATGAAAATGAGAGTTTACACCCCAAAATAGATACCCCTGTTTGTCCTGTGTTCAGAAACATACCCATTGGGGCCCTAATATTATGTCCGCATGCACAACGGGGCCCAAAATGAAAGGAGCAGCCGGTGGCTTTCAAGACAGAAATTTTGCTTGAAGGTGATTTAGGCTCCATTGCCCACTTGTAGAGCCTTTGAGTGGCCAAAATGATAGAGAACCCCCAGAAATGACCCCATTCTGAAAACTAGACCCCAAAACGTATTTATCTAGGGGTGTACTGCATATTTTTACCCCACAGTATTTGAATGAATCTAAGCAAAACAGAAGGAAAAAATTACGATTTTCATATTTTTGGCAATCGTGTTGTTTTAAAAACTGTTTTTTTTGTACAGCAGATACATGAATGAAGACTTTCACATAAAAATGGATCCCCCAATTTGTCCCGTGTTCAGAAACATACCCCTTGTGGCCCTATTATTATGTCTATATGCACAACAGGGCCCAAACTGAAAGGAGCATTACATTTCAACTGTGTTTAACTTTTACATGATCACCATTATCTATTGGATAATGGTGATCACATGACGGAGACTGCTCACCACGGCCCTCGGTCACTGCTCCAGGCTCTCGGCTACCTTTAGTAGCCAGGAGTAAGGAGATTTTAAATTTCCCGGGCCCTCCCCAGCTTCTGCGCTTACGCCCACTATTTTGCCGATGGGTGCATGCGCCTAAGTTGGGGAAAGGTCAGCGGATGAAGATGTCATTGGGGGACATTGCCGGAGGTAAATAATTTCACCTCCCCACATTAATTGGATTTGTGACGAGAGGAGAAATTTTAACTGTTTTTCTCTTTCTCATGATCACCGTTACCCATTGGATAGCGGTGATCACGTGACCAGAGACAGCGTACCGTGGCCCCCAGTGAAATCTCCAGGCTCTCAGCTACATTTGCTAGCCAGAAGCAGGAAGATTTTAAATTACCCAGAGAATCTGCGGCTTTTGCGCATGCGTCTGCCATTTTGGCGATGCGCATGCATTGACATTTTTTCTTTGGTGCGCATGCACAGAAGGCGGGCTAGAGGTTCTTTTTGGACCAGATTATCGCGGGATATCGCGGAGGACTGGGGTGAGTAGTTTCAGCGCTCCTGATGGATACGATCCGTGAGGGGAGCTGAAACTTTCACTTTTTTTCACCCCTTATTTACGTTCATGTGATCCATCGGATAGCGCCGATCGCATGAACGAGGGTCAGAAATCCCAGCTCCCCATGACAGCTCCAGGTTGTTGGCTACCTCAGGTAGCCGTCAGCATAGAGCTGTCACATCCACAGCCCACGTGGCTTTAATCCTCAGAGGAAACATGTTTTTACATCCCTGAGGATTAAAACCTACTTAGCTAGGACGTAAAAAGGCAATGGGGCCGTCACTAAGGGGTTAAAGGGGGTTTCCAGGTAAATACTATTGATGACCTATACTCAAAATATTTCCCAAGCTTCTTGTACATGGAAAACTTATTGGAAGCCTGTGAGTTGCACTAATCCATCCACTTTATACTTTTTCTTTAGTAGATTCTCAAAATCAGGTTTCTTATGGATCAAGTGTGCTTGGAGGGCTACATATGTAAGTGAACTCTTTAATGTGGATCCACACGTGGGTTAACCCCATTTAGTGAATGTTTCAGACACACGTACATAGTTAATTTCAGCATGGAATCCATATGAAGTATATGCAGTGTGAAGCTCCACCAAGGATGCCTTAATGTAGGGCATGAGTTTACACAGCAATTAAATTAACTGCATAATCCACATGTTTTATGTGTGGATTTTGATGCAAAATTATTGTGGATTACGCAGTTTTCGAAATCCTCATGGAAAATGAATACTGTAATAAGTATGTGATATAAAATTGTGCTCTGTGTGAAGGCTATGGGCAACTTGCAGGGGCAATTTTTTCACTTGAATGCATATGTGTGGAACTGACAATCATTTTGTTTGATTGTGCAGCTCGGACCTGTGATTCTACAGGTTTCCATGTACATAGCTTCACAGGTTAATTGAGCTTGTTGAGTGTGGTATTTGCCAGCCAATCCCCCTGGTCTGCTATACATACATACAAGCTTCTCTTGCCAGAGAAGGCTGGTCACTTTATCATGTTTATGCATTCTGGGTTAAAGTGTCTCTCTCCCCTTCCCTGAGGATGGTCCGGACACCTGTACTCCTTATCTGCATTTGATGCAGACCCCCTCTCCCCTTCCCTTTGACTGGTGAGGCCTCCAGACGTCTTATGTCTTATGTGTGTGTCAGATGGGTGATGCCTGACACTGTTCCTTGTATGTCAGTATGGTGCCTGACTCTTTCCCCTTCGTGTGAGGACACTTGCACTAGCTAAGGTTTATCGGTATGCATGTGAGCACTGAGTGGGATTTCTCAGTCACCCTTGGGTTTTGCTTTTATGCGTTTTGCGTGGTGTATGTATTTGCAGATGGCCAGACATGTATGTGAACAGTGTTGTGTTCATTGGATCTGTGCCAGTGCCAGACATGGTGTATGAACAGCCCTGTTCTTTGTTGCATGCAATCCCTAGTGTGTTGGTCTGAATAGCGACATGTTCAGTGTCTGTGTGGGTTTCCAGACACCAGGTGTGAACAGTCCTGTTCTGTGAGTTGGTGTGAGCTGCGTTCTGCCCTGGTATGGATCATTTGCCATCCCGGGATCGGTAGGTCCCTAGGTTCCACTGTGGGGCCGTCCTTATCGGGACGATTGCCCTGCTTGCAGGCAGGTTTCATGTGCTGGTTGTCCCATTAGAGTAGGGATATACTATGTCTCCCATGAGACCAGTATGCAGTACACAGTACTACCTTGGTGTTCAGTATGCATTTTGTGTGTGCTTATGGCATTTGTGCGAATGCTGTCTTGCGTCCGTGCTGAGGCTTGATGCCCTGGTGTTGCGCAGACGTAACACATTTTTACAATAAGATTTAATTAAAACATTTGCACCATTTCTCTTCTGCACCTTCTACATATCAGTGTATATAGACACTGCGGTCTAAAGGTACCTTTACACGGAGCAACTATAGATCAGATATAACGGCATGCAAAGTTGTTGAAGCATGCCTACAACAGTTCAGTCATTCATTTTCTTTTACACAAGGTAATGATTGTTCATTAGTTGTTTGGTGACCCATCCAGATGATAGGTCATCAGTTTAAAAAATTGCAGAAAACCCCTTTAACCCTTTAACGGGAGGGCCTCTAGAAAGGGCTGCCATTGCAGACTGCCTATCAAGCCATACCATGGCATTATATCATACTGCAGGAGTGATCAAGCCATCACCAAGTTCTTGTCCTTTAGGCCTCAGTCACACGGGCGCATTGGCACCCGTACACCGGCGCCGATGCGCCCGTGTGACTGCAGGAAGGAGATGGACGTACCTAAAGACGGCCGTCTCTCTGCAGCGCCGGAGGAAAGAACACATGACCGGCAATGAAGCTGGTCACATGTTCTTTCCTCCGGCGCTGCAGAGAGACAGCCGTCTGCAGGTACGTACGTCTGCTGGTGTCAGTCACACGGGTGCATCGGCGCTGGTGTATGGGTGCCGATGCGCCCGTGTGACTGAGGCCTTATGGGGACTAAAAAAATGTAAAAATTAGTTTTAAAAAGTTCCATTAATAAAAAAAAAGGTAAAAGAAGTTTTAAAAAAATAACCTTTTGCAATATTTATATTAAAAGATAAAATCAAAAAACATATTTGGTATTGCTGTGTCTGTAACAGTCTGACCTATCAACGTAACTCATTATTTACCCCAAGCAGTGAACGTTGTCAGATAAAAAAAAATAAACACCAGAATTGCACTTTTTTTGGTCACCCTGTCCCCAAGAAAAAATATAACAAAAAGTGATCAAAAAGTCATATGTACTCCAAAATGGTACCAATGGAAACTAAAGGATGTCCTGCAAAAAATGAGTCCTCTCAAAACTATGTTGAAAGAAAAATAAAAAAGTTATGGATGTCAGAAGATGGCGGCAGAAAATACTATAAAAAATTAACTATCTGAAATAAAAAATAAAAGTGGTACAGCAAAAAAAAATTTGATAAATATGGTATCAAAGTAATCGTATCGACCCGTAGAATACAATTGTCATTTTTGTTGCAGCGTGTAGAAACAAGACGCTCCTAAAATTGGCGGAATTTCGTTTTTTTTTCTCTTTCACTGCACTTAGAATTTTTTAAAACGTTTTTCAGTACATTATACGCTACATTATATAGTACCATTGAAAAATACAACTCGTCCTGAAAAAATAAGCCCTTAGACAGCGACGTCGATGGATAAATAAAAGAGATATGAAAGGGGGGATGAAAAACGAAAATGGGTATAAAAAAGTGTCCTTAAGACGTTAAACGCTGGATTGTGCGAAACTGTACGATAATAATTTGGTGTAAACATGGCCGGCAACTGAACAATAATTGATTTTATTATTATTTATTTATTATTCATCTTTAGTTTATGCATAAAAACCTGCCTACTAATAATGAGTCCTTGTAAACAGGCCGTCGTTAGTTCATGGAAGAGATGTCCAGCCTGATCCACCTCCATTCAGTGAGTGAAAGCACAAGAGCGATGATCGTCGGGATGATCGTTGGGTGCTTAAGTGCTCATGACCCGTGTAAAAGGGCTCTAAATCTCTATAAGGGTGCATTCAGACGACCGTATATACGGCGTCCCTCTCTGCAGGGGGAGGAGGCTGGAAGAGCTGGGAGCAGTGCTCTGAGCTCCTGCCCCCTCTCTGTCTTCTCTCGACCCCCTGCACTATTTTCAATAAGGAGAGGCAGGACAGGGGCGGAGCTAATTACCATAACTTAGCCCTGCCCCACCCCACCTCCTCTCATTGCAAATAGTGCAGGGGGGCGGAGAGGGGGTGAAGAGGAGGCAGAGAGGGGGCAGTAGGTCAGAGCACTGCTCCTGGCTCTTCCAGCCTCCTCCCCTGCAGAGAGAGACGCCGTATATTGGCCGGCGTGAAAACCCAGCCGATATACGGTCATCTGAATGTGCCCCAAGGATGTTTTTACTGTTAAGCGCCCAACAGCCATCCCAATGACTATCACTCCTTGGGGGATAACTTGTGTTCTTGGTGCAACCCCTTTAAAACTAAACCAGACTGGCAGAATAATGCATTTGTCACGTCTGGTGACACCTCCATACGGGAACCTTTGCCCTCTCCGAGTTGATGTAGGTTTCTACTATTATGTATGCTAGTTTCTGGTGTACACTATAGTAATTGTAATGGGCCACAGCCCCTAATGCAAGACCTAGACCAGTTTTTGAGTGCATATGCGCAAATTGCAACTTATATAGGATAGTAAACTGGTGTACAAAGATTAATATATATGCCTCTGTGTCTCTGACATATCACAGAGTATATAGAGAAAGTCCCTCTCACCTGTTACTAATGCAGCCAATGCATGGTCTGCAGCGCAGCACCAAATACAGCAAGCTTCTATAATAGAAACTTCCAACTTTATTGGATGTGTCCTTTTAAAACCATCATGACAAGGAAGGAAAATACACTACTTACATGTTTCAGACCTTAGCTGGTTCCTTGTCATAGCAGCAAAGCAAGTTTTTTCAAATGTATTATATAGTGTGCACCATGGTGATAAATTTGGCACAGTTTCTGCCTCTCTAGTCTAGTTTTATCCTGTCTAGTATATTGTTATGTTTTTTAAGTATACAGCAGAGCTGTAGTCACCTGTGGTTATTACTGTTGTACTGTGATTATACCCTAATGTACAGGTAGTCAATGAGAAAGAAAGACATGTTCTTATAGATATTGCACTGGAGCTCCCTCTGCTGGTCATTCTCTGAATAGTTCAAGACTAGGCCATTTTCCCGGTAATGACAAGGAAAAGACCCTCTTTAGGCTTTGAAAAATGTAATGTCTTCTTGTTAGATTTTCAGATAGTTTTTGCAATTTTTTATACTTTATTCAATGCCATTTCTATAAAAGTACATTCTATTTTTTGGTGAAATCAAGGGAAAATTTTTAAAAAAATCTGTTTTCACAGTTTTTTCTGTTTTTGTTTTTTAGCATAAACTACAGCTATTATAGAAGGAATGTATAGCTTTGTTTTGCTAGGGACGAAGCTGTAGCTGTAGTTTGTGCTAGTGGTGGTGTGTTTTTTTAATTTATTTATGTATTTTTATGTTGTATTTGTCTATTTTTTTATATACTTTGTGCCCCATAAATCCATGAAGAAGCCGTAAGAGCAAAACCTGGGTCGGGCTTTCTGCGGATATATTCTGTTTTAATGCAAGCAATATCCCTATAATTGTGAGTATAATAAAGAAATGCCTTTCTCCTGACCATCTGAAGTGCGTCGTTAGTCTGGATTGCATATATTTTCCCCGCACTGTATTCCCTCGTGTAGCATCCCTCTGGTCGGGCAGTTGGCTGGAGGTGACAAAGGAACAGTGGATCTCTTGGCCAGGATAACAGCATTGGCAGCCCATGACTATTCAGATTGCAGCATCACCGTGTAATAGCCTCATAATTACCAATATTATTACCTTACTGCAAGAAAAATTTTATTTTTTTTAGAAAAAAAGGTAAGCCTGCAGCCTAATTTTTTTGCAAAAGAAATGTTTTTAAAAGGTGAGCAGGGCCCGGTGTTGGGGAGCGTGGTTGCTGGCAGACCATTACATAGTATATATATCCTATATATTATATAGTATAATGTAAGCAAGAAACGGGCACACAACATACTATAAGCTTACTCCAGCTCGGAGCTGCCGTATGTTTCCATCTAGAGCACAGAGGTGCTGCAAGTGACACAAATATATTTGCACCTCCTCACAGATTTGTCGCTGGTAGTTGGTGCACAGTATACTTAGACCAAGGCCGCTCTAAGTAAATATACCGCATTGTCTGTAGCACTTTTAAATAGCTCCTGGTTAACTTCCAGCTAAAATCTGTCCGCAGCAACCTCCCCTATAGGCCGGGCTCACGCCTCAGGTATAACTCAGTATTTTAGCGCTGTGTGAGCCGGCGTGTGGCTGCGTACGGCAGTGATTCTTCACTGCACATGACAGTGTATCTCACACAAGCTGTCATGCGCAGTCCGGCTTTTTAAAAAAAATCTCTCCCTCTCTGTTGCTTACGCTGTTGTGTATAAATGCCACAATGTATTCACGTATGTATAGTGTTTATTACGCACCCATAAAGAACAATAGGGCTCTATCGCACGTAATACTCTGTAAAATAGAATAAGCAGTGTTTTACATGCATATTATATGCAGTGATTATACGCAAATGTGAATGGATCAATGAATATCAATGTATTTCATCGACTTCGTTCACAGTGTATTATTTACACGTATATTGCGCGCATAATCAGCAATGAAATTATACTTCTGTGAGCCTGACTTACTGTAGTTCTGCACACCTTGCCTCCAACACCTAGAAGCTGTATAGATGTGCTCATGCATATTCGGGCTTAAAAAGGGTTGTCCCACCACTTCACATGGCCTCAAGTCAAGAAAATGTGACTGCTGCAACCAATCACTGGCCACAGCAGTGACCATCTGTAGCCAGTGATTGGCTGCTGCAGTCACATATCCAGGTCAGCAGCAACCAGGGATGACACAGGGGTTGTGAAGCAATTTTAAATTTTATATTGAGCCATAATTGGGCTTCCACGGTTATGCATAAACCGTCCATTGTATCTCCATATGAAATTGTTTTTGAAAACTTTTGAAAAAGGGTTTTCTGCCGGATTCCATATAAATCCAACAGAAAAAAAAATCATGGTATGTTCAGTTGGATTTGTATTCTCCCCTGGAAGCAAGTCTGTCATGCCAGATTATCTGATGAGATTGATTCCTGTAGATTTCCTCCTCAATTGTAGTTTGGTATTCATGATTATGTGAGAATGGTCTCAATGAGAAAGTATAGCATTCATTTAAGAGCTCCCAATCTTCTGAAGTGCTCAACATCTTCCCTATTCCCAGGTAGCTCCAGGTTTACTACCATTCTGGTAGAATATCCAGGATAAACACTCCTGCCACAGCACACAACTTCATTGAATCACTTATGTTCTCGTGTTTAATGGAATCCTTTCCCAGCACTGAGCCCCATAATTGAATCTCTTGTCAGCATACTAGATATTGCATCAATTCCTAGAAAATTTCGCCCCCGTTAATTGATGAAATAATATTTGATTTGGTATTTAGAATAAAGCTCCTGCTGTGCTGTTTGAAATTGCGAATGACACAGAATTAATGGAGTGGAAAATTCTTCATTGTCACTTGGAAAAGAGGCAGCCCGGCCATGCTGTGCCAAATGTCACTGCAGGGACATCAGATATGGTAAGTTTCATCATGGTTCCAGGATCAAGCATATATATGTCTGGACAAGAACAGACAGGATTTGCTCTGTTTAAACCCTATATGTAATATTTGTATAGTACATTGTTAGTTGGACCAAAGACAGGCTTCCTTGGCGAGGTGCGGGTACTTGGCTCAAGGTACAATTATACACAACTGATATTTTACTTTTTGGAGGCAAGCTTTTAAGGGTGAATCCACTACAAACACATGTGCGCCAATGTCTTATATTCGGATTTTCATACAGAATTGCTGCATAAATACTCCAGATTTTGTGCTTTGGAATACAAGCGATGTAATCCGCACCAATACTGCCCAATTCTGCAGCAAATCCGCACCATAATCCAACAAGATCCAGTTGTAAAACAAGCAGATTTTGGCGTGAATCGTGACAGATTCTTATGTCTTGTGTGAAGCCTCTCCTGCTTTCAACACAGGAAAGAATATTCAGCAACAGTGTTGTGGAATATGCTGTCTCGGAATTCTGCATTAACATCTGTATGTTTAGACTACTTACACATGGACAATATTTCAGACCGAAAAATCGATAAAAATAGCATCCATACCTTTGAATAGATATATATGCACATGGTTTTTTTTACTCGGACAGAAAGTCTGAGTAAAAAATAAATAAATCTTGTTATTTGTATAGCGCTAACTTATTCCACAGCGCTTTCAGGTAATTGTTTTTATTTATTACCACCACCACCCTGGGTACTCATTTTACTGACTGAAGGATGAAAGGCTGAGTTAACCTTGAGCCAGCTACCTGAACCACATGGGGATTGAACCCGCAACCTTCAGGTTGTGAGCAAGAGCTTAGGACTGTATTTCTGCTGCCTTAACAATCTGTGCCACACAAGGCTCAAAAAAACTGAAGCATATTCTATTTTTGCGCAAAAATAGCATATGTACATATACAGGGTCCCATACATTGGACAGCACACGGACAGGATGTTCGTGTGTTGCCCGGTGCGGGTTGTGCCTGTGAGACTCAGGTGCAATTTTTTTCAATCTGTGCGCAAGAAGCCTTAAACACTGACCTGCATGCAGAATTCTGTCATTTTCAATTCCATAACATGATCCATACATTAGTAGGGCAGATTTTGGTGCTGATTATCCCGCACGAGGGCATATTCTGCAACATTGCTGCAGAATAGTCTGTCCCATGTGAAAGCCCCTACTGATCTACACATATTGTTTATTCTTCCCAGATTTTGTGTTTTTTTCTGTGTTCTTTGTTTTCACCTAATACTGCAAAATATACTGGAAGGTTTGCGCTGGGTTCACGCGGGACGGAAATCTCGTGGAACGTCCACAGCGGGACCGTACAGAAATTCCACGAGATTTCCGCAGCTTATGGTCCCGCAGGGCTTCAAGCAGCTCATTCTGCTGCGGCCAGCTTTTCCCCATAGAGAGGAGAGATGGGCACAGCGGAAACAGTGATAAAATTGATATGCTGTGGCTTTGAAATTCCACACGGCATGTCAGTTTCAGCGCGGCATGGTTGCTTTGTCCCGGGATAAAAATTGCAAGTGGAATTTCCGTGCAGACAGCCAGCATGTAAATTGTGCAGCAATTCCGCTCCATGTGAACCCAGCATTAATACCCGTAGGCCAATCTCACACAGGCGATAGTAAAAATGACGTATCTGTAAACGTTTGTAAACGCAGTGTTATTACTAGGGCAGAGCTGCTTTGTACAGCGTTCAGTGTGAGTGTTTGCCTGCGTTGTTACTGCGCAGACAAAGCAAGCCATTGATGACACCATTTTCATGTTTTCTCCTGGTGGCATAGAGCGCTACATTCAAAAATGCATTAAAACGTTGTGCCTAGTCTAAGTTTGCATTGTCTAACTTTTACACAGTATTAGTAAATATGGCCTCCATGCCCGTCCATATCACATCCTGCATCCAAGCTAGAAGCAACTCAACAGGGTACTAGAGCTTCCATGCATGTCCATATCACATCTTCTATCCAAGCTAGAGGCGGCCCATTAGGGTACTTGAGCCTCAATGCCTGCCAGTATCACATCTTCTATCCAAGCAACAGGTAGCCCAACAGGGTACTAGAGCCTCCATGGCCACCCATATCAAATCTTGTATCCAAGCTAGAGGTGGTACAACAGGGTACTAGAGCCTCCATGCCCATCCATATCACATCTTGTATCCAAGCTAGAGGTGGTACAATAGGGTACTAGAGCCTCCATACCTGCCCGTATCACATCCTGCATCAAAGCTAGAAGTGACTCAACAGGGTACTAGAGCTTCAATGCATGTCCATATCACATCTTGTATCCAAGCTAGAGGCGGCCCATTAGGGTACTTGAGCCTCCATGTCTGCCAGTATCACATCTTCTATCCAAGCTACAGGTAGCCTAACAGGGTACTAGAGGCTCCATGCCCACCCTTATCCCATCTTGTATTCAAGCTAGAGGCGGCCCAATAGGGTACGAGAGCTCTCATGCCTGTCCGTATCACATTTTGTATCCAAGCTAGAGGCAGACCAACAGGGTACTTAAAGGGGTTGTCCCGCGAAACAAAGTTGGGGTATACACTTCTGTATGGCCATATTAATGCACTTTGTAATGTACATTGTGCATTAATTATGAGCCATACAGAAGTTATTCACTTACCTGTTCCGTTGCTAGAGTCCTCGTCTCCATGGTGCCGTCTAATTTTCAGCGTCTAATCGCCCAATTAGACGCGCTTGCGCAGTCCGGTCTTCTCCCTTCTGAATGGGGCCGCTCGTGCCAGAGAGCTGCTCCTCGTAGCTCCGCCCCGTCACGTGTGCCGATTCCAGCCAATCAGGAGGCTGGAATCGGCAATGGACCGCACAGAAGACCTGCGGTCCACCTAGGGTGAAGATCCCGGCGGCCATCTTCGCAAGGTAAGTAAGAAGTCACCGGAGCGCGGGGATTCGGGTAAGTACTATCCGTTTTGTTTTTTTTAAACCCCTGCATCGGGTTTGTCTCGCGCCGAACGGGGTGGCTATTGAAAAAAAACAAACCCGTCTCGGCGTGGGACAACCCCTTTAAGCCTCCAAGCCTGCTCGTATCACAACGTGTATCCAACTTAGAAGTGGCCCAACAGGGTACTAGAGCCTCCATGCCCGCCCGTATCACATCTTGTATCCAAGCTAGAGGCAGTACAACAGGGTAGTTGAGCCTTCAAGCCTGCTCATATCACATCTTGCATCCAAGTTAGAAATGGTAGAACAGGGTACTAAAACCTCCATGCCTGTCCGTATCACATCTTGTATCCAAGCTAGAGGCAGTATAACAGGGTACTAGAGCCTCCATGCCCAGCCGTATCATATCTTGTATCCAAGCTAGAGGCAGTACAACAGGGTACTATAGCCTCCATGCCCGCCCGTTTCACCTCTTGTATACAAGCTAGATGTGGTACAAAAGGGTATTAGAGCCTCCATGCCAGCCTGTATTACATCTTGTATTTAAGCTAGAGGCTGTACAACAGGGTACTAGAGCCTCCATGCCTGCCCGTATCACATCTTGTATCCAAGCTAGAGGCGGTACAACAGGGTACTAGAGCCTCCATGTCCACCCGCATAACATCTTCTATCCAAGCTAGAGGCGGTACAACAGGGTACTAGAGCCTCCATACCCACCATATCACATCTTATATTCAAGCTAGAGGTGGTACAACAGGGCACTAGAGCCTCCATACCCGCCCATATCACATCCTGCATCCAAGCTAGAAGTGTCTCAACACGGTACTAGAGCTTCCATGCATGTCCGTATCACATCTTGTATCCAAGCTATAGGCGGCCCATTAGGGTACTTGAGCCTCCATGTCTGCCAGTATCACATCTTCTATCCAAGCAACAGGTAGCCCAACAGGGTACTAGAGCCTCCATACCCACCCATATCACATCTTGTATCCAAGCTAGAGGCGGCCCAATAGGGTACGAGAGCTTTCATGCCTGTCCGTATCACATTTTGTATCCAAGCTAGAGGCAGACCAACAGGGTACTTGAGCCTCCAAGCCTGCTCGTATCACAACTTGTATCCAACTTAGAAGTGGCCCAACAGGGTACTAGAGCCTCCATGCCCACAGTATCACATCTTGTATTTAAGCTAGAGGCAGAACAACAGGGTACTAGAGCCTCTATACCCCCCATATCACATCTTACATCCAAGTTAGAGGCGGCCCAACAGCATACTGGAGCTTTCATGCTTGATCATATCAGATTTTGTATCCAAGCTAGAGGCAGGCATCGCAGGCGTTAAAACTTCGCAAATGAGAATGAAACCATTGAAATTCATTCATAATCATGCGTTTTAACTCCCTCTCTCCACGCAAGAAAATCACCCGAATTTCTCGCCAGTGTGAGGGAGCCCTTATAGACACTTGACAACATGCACATCTGAAACTGACCTAATGAAGATTTATACTTTGCCTTCCAGACACTCATCAGTAAGAACACCTGTCATGAAAGCAGAAGGTGTCTGGCAGGTAGAGTCCTCTCTTATTAGTCGTGTTTGTTTCCAAGGCTGGTCCTTTGCCATAGTTTGTGATTGTAAAGTGCTGTGGAATATGATGACGCTCCATAAGTAGAGGCTGTCATTACTGGTAAAAGGCGCAGGGGAACGTGAGTGAGCTCCGGCACCAGATCTGATTCCACGTGTATGTAAACATGAACATGAGCTCAGGCTTTGTTTGCAGACGTTGCTTTGTGCTGAGTGTTGTCCTCAGAAGGTCTAGCAGGGGAAGGAAGGCAAATGGCAGCTTTATATTATATAGTCAGAGGATTAGATTTCTGCTGGGGCGGCTTTTTTGTTTGAAGAACAAACTTTCAAAATGTATTTGTTTAAGTCGTAGCAAATGTATGTAAAGTGTTCCAGAACAGAAGATGCCCATGTCACTTCCTCCCAGCCGGTACTAATGATACATATATATATATATATATATATATATATATATATATATATATATATATATATATAATGAATGCTTATACGGTTTTATTGAAACCTCCTGTAGCACACACCATGTCTTTATTATATAATGTGGCAGATGCCGTTATATGTGGTAGGCCATGGAAAAAATAGGCCAGACCCAGCACAATCTGTGATTTGGATTCAAAAATGCACCAAAAGTGAAAAAAACACCAAAATGGTGTGTGGGGCTTTTTGTGTTTTCCTCTAAACCTACAGCCAACATCTGACCATTGTTAATGTGACGGTTTATGCCGCAAACAATGCAGCATCTACGTGATACATATAAAGGTGGAGGTTTACAGGAAAATATGAAAAGGCCTACAAACCTTTTTGGGTCAATTTGGGTCCATAAACGCAGCATATTCTGGGCCTGGTGTTTTCCCATATACTCCTTTATAGGGAAAAAAACAACAGAAGAAAGGAGTGTAATCAAAAAATACATAGTATGCAAGGCTGAAAAAAGACAATATCCAGTTCAGCCTGTTTCCACCCCCCTTGTTGATCAAGGGGAAGGCAAAAAAAAACCAAAACAATGAGGCAGCCACCAATTTACCCCATTTTGTGGAAAAAATTCCTTCTGTCTCCATAATGGCAGTCAGAATAATCCCTGGATCAACATTTGAAAGTTCCTACCTGACTCCAAGACCCGGATTAACAACCCTTCTGGCTATTTAATGTCTATATCCTGCAATGTTGTAGCGCTCCAAAAAGACAACTAGTCCACTCTTAAACTCCTCTATGGATTTTGTCATCACCACGTCCTCAGGCAGAGAGTTCCACAGTCTCACTGCTCTTACAGTAAAGAACCCCTTTCTGTGTTGGTGATGAAACCTGCTTTCTTCTAGACGTCGCGGATGCCCTCTTGTTACCGTCGCAGTCCTGGGTATAAACAGATCATGGGAGAAATCCTTGTATTGTCCCCTCATGTATTAATACATAATTATTTGGTCGCCCTATTATCACCTTTTTTCCAGGGTCAACAATCCCCATTTGGATAGCCCCTCTGGGTATTCCAGTCCTCGAATTCCGTTTATTAATTTAGTTGCCCTTCTTTGAACCCCCTCCAGTACTGTAGCATCTTTCCTGAGCACCGGTGACCAGAACTGTACGCAGTATTCCATGTGAGGCCTGACAAGTGCCTTATATAATGGAAGGATAATGTTCTTGTCCCTCGCCCTTATACTTTTTTAATGTGCAGCACCCCAGAGGGGTACACTGGACACCTGACACACATGGGGAGCTGGGAGAGTTAAGTGATAGCTTGTCACGGCAGCACTTACCAGACTCCTTTCCCTGAGGGATAACATGTAGTCAAGGCCAGAGTATATCTGCAGGCCACCAAAGACATCCCTAGGATAGGGAATGCCAATAAGCAGGAAGATGGGGGTAGTAGTTGTCACAGATGATGTCACCGTTCCTACACACCAGTATGCTACACGGTGGAGAATAATCACAGACACAGATTTCTAGTACCTCGGGTCCCTAGGAACGGTTAGGGCCCGGTATGAACTTTACTTAAATAAACTGGTAGCAAAACAATTATTGCAATTAGGTACAGTCTTCACAGTGCAGGTAAGAAAAGAGATCACTGACAAAGGTCACGGAGGATACACAGGATGAAACCGGTCCTACAGTCCACATTATCTGTCAGGAACCGCTCCTGGACAGAGAGCACTCCAGAGGAGAAAGGGGGTAGGGGCACTCCACAGACACTCTGGCAGCAATTATCGAATTTTAGTATTAGCACCCCACTCTGGAGACGCGCAGGTGTAACTTAGTAGGTTACTCTACGCGGTGATCCTAGCTCTGGACGGCCACGTAGAAAAACTTGTAGACTTGAATTAGTACCTCTGCACTGGCCTTGTCTTAGAGAATTACTTACGAATGTTCTCTCTTATGCTTGGGGCTCACTCCGCTTACATCCAGATTTTAGTCACTACGGGATATCTCTCCTCCTCTTCCATCTTCACCACAAGGAAGCTGAAGTTGCTTCCATGTGGCTCTGTGTTAGGCGGTAAACAAGCTGGAACACAGCTTGAAGATGAAGACCCCTTCCCGCTCTCTAGCTCTCCTCCCTATATCTTTACTCATACCACATGACATGACAGACAGATACATTCACATGCAGACAATGATTTTATGAAATTACCCTCTCTAGCGCTGCAGCTGAGCAACATACACACTGGATATGACAAGACAGGCTTTGCACAGTGCGTCAACATAAGACAAACATGTATGACATTTATGGAGGGGACCATGATGATGTACTGGGCCACTACAAATGCACCCCAAAACTTTATTTGCCTTTGCAGCATCTGACTGGCATTGATTGCTCCAGTCTACAGTCAACTACTACCCCCAGGTCTCTTTCCATCTCACTTTTTCCAAGCAGTACCCCATTTAGGGTATATTGGTGACATCCGTTTCTCCTGTCCATGTGCATAACCTTACATTTATCAACATTGAACTTCATTTGCCATTTTTCTGCCCAAGCCCCCAGCTTATCCAGGTCCGTTTGTAGCCGTACATTGTCCTCCGTTGCATTGGTTATATTGTATAATTTCATATCATTTGCAAATATTGATATTTTACTGTGCAGCCCCTCTATCAGGTCGTTGATAAATATATTAAATAGAATGGGGCCTAATACTGAACCCTGTGGCACGCCGCTAGTGATGGTGGCCCAATCAGAGTACGAACCATTTATTACCACCCTCTGTTTTCCATCTCTGAGCCAGTTCTTTACCCAGATACACACATTTTCACCCAATCCGAGCTGTCTCATTTTATATATCAGCCTCTTATGCGGCACGGTGTCAAATGCTTTAAAGAAATCCAGATATACAAGATCAATAGATTCTCCCAGGTCCAGCCTAGAGCTTACTTCATCGTAGAAGCTGATCAGATTGGTCTGACATGATCGACCCTTCATGAATCCATGCTGATGAGGAGTTATTCCGTTGTTCTCCTTGAGGTATTCCAAAATGATGTCTCTCAGAAACCCCCTTGAATATTTTTGCAATTATTGAAGTGAGACTTACTGGCCTGTAGTTACCAGGCTCTCTTCTTGACTCCTATTTGTATATTGGAATCACATTGACAATGCGCCAATCCAGTGGTACAACCCCGGTCTCAATAGAGTCCCTAAATATAGGAAATAGTGGCCTGTCAATCACCTCATTGGGTTCCCTTAGGACCCTCGGGTATATTCAATCTGGAACCGGCAATTTGTCGTTTTTCTTTTTTTTTTTAACCAGCTTTGCACTTCTTCCTACATTAGGCAGGTGATATTTAGTGTGTGTGTGTGTGTGTGTGTGTGTGGGGTCATTTTATCCCCTGCATCTCATGTGCCACTCAAAAAATACCAGTAAATAACACAGGCAAGCATCTAACAAAAAACTTCAAACACACCAGTATAAGGCAGCTTGCACATGACCGAGTCGGATTCCGCAGTGGCATCCAAGCCTGTGCCCAGCCAGTGATACCCGTATACCTGTCTGGATTCTTCTTTATTCTGTACTGCGGATGTGCTGGCCAACGCGCTGGTAAACATGTACAGTACAGATTATGCCACACCGTCGCTAGGCGATGACGCGGATCCCGTGAACCTTCCGCAGTGATGACTGCGGAAGGGCCGCGGGTCAGACAGCTTCCATTGACTTCAATGGAAGCTGTCCACAGGGAATCCGCTTAGAAATAGAGCATGCTGCGATTTTTTTTTCCACCTGTGAGCAGAAAAACGCGATTGATTTCCACTCGTGGGCTGTAAAAAACACTTTCCCATAGCATGCTATGGAAGGCATTTGCTGTAGAATCTTGAGGCAGATTCCCGCTCCGGATTTCGCAATGCTAATCCGGCTGTGTGCAGGAGGCCAAAAGGTCTGAAGGATGTCTGATATCACATTTTTTATACTGCATTTTTTTTTTTTCATTTTTGACACTTGCACTCTGTGTTGCTTTTTTTGTGGCAAAAAAACTAAAAAAAACCTCTATGCACTAACAAAAAAACACACACAAAAAAAACTTGTAAAAACCGGATGAATTTCTTGTTGTTCTTACAGCCTAGGGAAAAATGCCTGATAAAGTAATCTGAGGTAGATTTGTGAACCGAGAGCAAGGCAGGTGGTTTGGTCTCCGCAACCAGAAAGGACGCACACGGGGTGGTCAAGTTAAGAAAAATGTATTTACTACAGGTTAATAAAGGCAAGTTAATGGTAAAAGAACAGGCATAAGGACAAGCACAATACACAGTATAGTTGGAACAATTCAAGTTAGATTTCACAATATATTCCACGTTTACTATGTCCACCTCCACAGCACGGACACTGAAAGAACAATAGTCCCAAAACTATCCCTAACTGACCCTAACTTCACATTTGGGTGCGCACCCCTCTTACCAGTGGTCCGGGTGGACTGCTTACAGTTTGTGGAAGCGCGCGTTGGGGCCCAATGTCGTTCTTTCCTTGTATAGCGAAGCGTCCTCTCCTTACGGTTATCACAATATCCGAGGCAATAAAATCCTTCTCAGCAGGCGGGAAAACAAAATGGATGAAATGGGATCCAACAGCAAGTAGCTCAGCACACTAACAGTCCTGCAGAATCCATACACCGCGGTGTGATATAAGCCAGGGTTGTGCAGTTACCGTCCGGTACTCAACAGCACTGCCAGTCTTTAGCTTTGGCGGCAATGTCCACAGCCACAATGTCAGTATTACTGGTTAGCCACTGGGCACAGTCCTTTCAGCATGGCTCCACTGAACATTCTGTCTCTTTACACTCTGTCTGCCTCTAGACTGAATTACACACAGGTTAGCTGCACAGGAAAGTCCTATAAGATCTCCACACACTCTCAATGCAGCACAGACACTTGGTTCTCTCTCTGCAAAGATGGTTGCTGCTCTCTCTGTGTCGTCACATCCTGCTTCCTTCTCATACTTGGTCTGCAGACAGGCAGGCTGACCTCATAGGGGTGTGTCCCTCCAGCATCACATTCCCATTGCAGGGGCTGCTGACCAGAATCACAGAAACACATATACACTCAACTTTAACACAGTTTAAACAAATGGAACTTGGCACATCATTGGGCTGTATATTAGGACAAGTATATGCACAGAAGCAGCACTCCTATTGCCATAAGGCTGGGACACAGTCTGTATATTACATATTCCCCCCCACTTTAAGATTGGCAGTCCCTGCCAATGACTGAATATCCAGAGGGTTGTACTTTTATGCGCAAAGTGGTAGTGTACCGTTGTATGGCAGGCCAAACAAACTCATCCTGCAAATACCGAACAGGGGGGGTGCCAGCATTTGTCCTAGTGGTCCGTCTGAGGACCTGTGAAATACTCTGGGGCACTTCAGCCATGGGCTGAGAAGTACTAGCAGACTCCGCACCAGTGGGGGCACAGGCTGGAGGCTCAGTAGTCACCGGTGGAACATACTCAGGAGCAAGGATCGGCCAGCAATCATCCTCATCGTCATAGGCCCATTCCACACCACCAGTCTCTGACTGTGGGAGCTCGTTGACGTTGTCAGTTCTGGTACAATTTGTTTCTTTAGAAGGACATAGGCGCAGCATATTTCTGTGAAGTACTCAAACACAATCAGCTGCTTCCTTCTGGACTTGGTACACTGGCCCATTGGCATACTTGCGGCAAACAACACGATATGGCACAGCCTCCCATCTGCTTTCCAACTTTCCTTGGGGCTTCTTGACACGCACCAGAACCAGGTCACCTGGCTGCAATGGTGCTTCTTGCACTGGGGTCTTATCAGAATGAGAATGTTCTCGTAGACGCTGCCGCACCAATCGATGGATCGTCTCAAGTCTCTGCCGATGTGCTCATACCCAGGAGTTTGGATCCCTTGGAGGGAACCCATCCACATCAGTCAGCTGTAATTCTCCCATACTTCGCCCAGAATGCCCAAAGAAGAGAGTATAAGGGGAGTACCCCGTTGTAGAATGGACCTGATTATTATAGGCCCAGACCATCTCAGACAAGAACTGAGGCCATTGTAACTTCTTGTCTTCCTCCAGCGTCCGCAGCATCTGTAGCAGAGTTCTGTTGAATCTTTCACAGGCCCCGTTCCCTTGCGGATGGTATTGAGTTGTGTGTGACTTCTTTATTCCATAGATACGTTGAACTTCCTTCATTACATGGCCCTCAAAGCAGGCTCCCTGATCGGAGTGGATGCGTTGAGGACACCCATACACTCGAATGAAATCTTGACACAGAGCCCAAGCTGCTGACTCAGCTGTCTGGTCCTTGGTGGCGGTTACCACTGCAAATTTGGTGAAGTGGTCCACCATTACGAGGCAATACTGATGCCCGCTGTTGGATGGGCCCACCATTAGATAGTCTATCATGACGATTTCCAAAAGTTCCTGGGTCATTATGGTTTGCAGGGGAGCCCTCTGTTCTATTGCCTTATGGATCTCACAAGTTCGACAGCTGCGGCATACTTCTTCAACCATTTGACGGAGACCATGGCAGTAAATCAGACGTTGTAACCAACTAAAGGTCTTCTCGTGACCAAAGTGACCATTCTTGTTATGAGCCTCCATCGCCAATGAGCGAGCCAGTTCACTAGGCACCACAATTTGGTATCGAACGTCGATTTCAGAAGGTAGATAAACCTTTCGGCATAGAACTCCATTTTTCATCTCCAACTTCTCCCACTGACTTAGAACTGATAATATCTCCCGTGTCAGTCGTTCTCTTTCCTCTCTACAGGGCTTCTTGCCTTCCTCAACAAACTTGATCATCCGTGCCAGCCCCTCACGGGCCTGCTGCATCTGTGCCCATTCCTGTCTTGAGGGACCAAAGAAAGGAGCCACTTCAGTCCCTTCCATTTCACACTGATTAGCGGTGGCCAAGGCCTGTGAAAATCTGCTGAAGTCAGGCACCTCCACATGCTCTAACTCGTGATCCACATCTCCTGTGGGGGTCTGGGTAGTTACCCTAGAAAATCCATCAGCATTCTGGTTCTCTGTCTTGGACCGATACTTAATGTGATAATTGAACTTAGACATTCGGGCTATCCACCTCTGCTCTAAAGCCCCAAGCTTGGCATTTTCCAGATGAGCTAATGGGTTGTTGTCAGTCAGTACTAAAACTTCAGCCCCAGTCAAGTATTCAGAGAATTTCTCAGTCATGGCCCATACTAGTGCCAACAGCTCCAACTTAAATGAACTATAATTCTCAGGATTTCTTTCAGAATCCCGCAAAGACCGGCTGGCGTATGCTATAACCCGCCCCTGGCCATCCTGAACCTGGGAAAGCACTGCTCCGAGACCATACAGGCTCGCATCCGTATATAGCTGGAACGGTAAGTGGTAATCAGCGTACGCCAAGATTGGGGTCGTTGTCAGAGCATCCTTCAATTCCCGGAAGGCTTTTTCCTGTTCAGTTCCCCATTTCACAGGCCGGTTCTTCGGACCACCGGATGTGCCCCGTAGGAGGGCATTTAGTGGTCCTGCTACCCTGGCAAAATCCTTAATAAACCGTCGATAGTAACCGGCTACTCCAAGAAACGCCCTCACTTCTCGCAGGGTAGTTGGTGTTGGGCAATCCTGAATAGCTGCTATCTTGTCCCTCGACGGTCTCACCCCTTTTCCTGATACGCGATGACCCAAGTAATCAATTTCAGATTGGAACAACCGACATTTGCTGGGTTTTAATTTGAGCCCGTGTTCCCGCAATCGTCGAAATACTTGACCCAGTTGGTAGAGATGGTCTTCAAAGGTTGCAGAATACACTATAATGTCATCCAAGTAGATGAGAGTGAACTCAAAGTTGAGCTCACCGAGGCATTTCTCCATCAATCTCTGGAACGTTCCGAATGCATTTGTCAGCCCGAAGGGCATCCGGTTAAATTCATATAGTCCCATGGGCAAGATGAAAGCTGTCTTCTCCTTGTCTTTCTCAGCCATCGGCAGCTGCCAATACTCACTAGCCAGAGCTAGTGAGGAGAAGTACCGAGCTCTCCCTAGCGCTGAGAGGGACTCCTCAATCCGGGGTAAGGGGTAGGAATCTCTCACGGTGCAGGCATTTAACTTCCGATAGTCTACACAACACCAAAGAGACCCATCTTTTTTTTTTACTAACACCACTGGAGCTGCCCAGGGACTTTGGCTTTCTCGGATGATCCCACCTTGCAGCATCTTAGTCAACAGTTCTTTCACTTCCTGATACAACCGTGGAGGAATTTGTTGGTAGCGCTCTCTAATTGGAGGGGTGTCTCCTGTGGGAATCTCATGGCAGACCCCAGTTGTACATCCAAAATCTTCAGCGTAACGCATGAAAGGGGCTCTGTTTTCCCACAACAGCTCATCTATCTTCTGGACCTGTTTTGGAGAACACGAATAAGTCTCCATCTTCATCTGTTCTCGAATTGCACAGCCATTCCATTCAGAGGAGGGACCCTCATCTTCTCCCATAGACACGGTTATGGTCCACTTATCTCTTTCAGCCGGCTTCAGATGCATCAGCGTTAACCCCTTTACTTCTTCCGGAGTTACATAGATGTTAGCCAGCATCCTTCCTGGTGTCAGATCTACACTCTGGTCCCGGGTGTTTACACATCGGAGTGGTACTCTCCCATTGCGAACTATTGCCAAGGAATGGGCTACTAGCGGATCAACACCTCCTTCGGCTGCCGTCAGTGGTTCTACCAAGACAGCTATGCCTTCTAATTTCCGACAGGTGCCTACAGGCATGGACACTATCATCTCCCGACGGGGTGGCAGTGTAACTTTTGTATGCATAGGGACAGAAATTCGTGCCAGAGGACACTGTGCATCCGAGCTTTCCTGTAAGCCACATATCCGGATCAGCCGCTGGAACGCTGCTCGAGTAGGCCGATGGGTGGTAGTTTGTTTCCAATAACCATGACCTTTCTTTTCAAAGAGGATCTGATCCAATTCTTTTAGCACATTCATCCCCAAAATGACAGGGGCCTTTACTTCATGTGGCTCCTGTACCACCACAATGCCTTTCTTACCTAGATCTTGACCACATAACCGGACATTCATCCAGGTCACTCCAACTACTGGGACTGGTAACTGGTTGGCTGCGACCACTCGTACGAATGTATGGGGATCATATTTCACATGTTGTCGGAAGTACCGTTCATAACAATCTCAACTCAAAGTCGTTACTTGAGAACCCATGTCAATCATCCCGATAACCGGAATACCTTCTAATTCCATTTGGATGACAGGACTTGCAGCAATTAGGTCATCATTAGGGCATTTTCCCCACATAATCTCCTTTTCAGTCTCCCCTACTCCGTGCCCTACAGCAGCAGGGGACCTTAGTTTAACGGCAGTCTCTCATAAGCTTGTCGCTGGTCTGGACATCTGGCAGCAACGTGGCCCATCCGTCCACACTCCCAGCAGCGTATTTCTCGTCGTTCTGGACATCGATTTGGGTCTCTTCGGTAAGCCCCTTCGGTTTCTCCTGAGCGCTGTACTAAATTATTGGGACCCCTTCGGTAGGTCCTGTTCTCATCCCTCCAGCGGGGTTGTGGGTGGTTCTTACCTTCTTGGTGTGGACTTTTCATCACAACAGGTTTGCAAGTGTTCCATTTGCTCTTGCAATTTCTGCATTACTGTTAGAATTTCTTTAGCTGGCACTCTTTCTACTGTTTCTAGACTGGAGCTAGCCCCCTACGACAAAGTGACTCCAACTGCGGTCTGGGGCTTTGGGACAATACTATTGGCACGTGAGATGGCCTCTACCTGCACGTCATGAAATTTAGCATTAGTCTCTCGTCGTATAAAGTCCTGCATAGCAACAGTCAAACTGCCGTCACGGATCCCCAGAACAAACTGGTCACGGAGAGTCCGATCAGGGTTACAGAAGGCCGGTGAGCCTCTTTCCTTTCCTTGAATATCTCGGATCAGTTCTTGTAGGGCATTTGCATATTGGGGGAGACTTTCATTCTCCTGTTGCACTCTCTGGAAGAATCGAGCCTGCAGGGATCCCAGCAATGCTGTTTCTCCATAGATGGTTTCTAGAATCTGTACCACTTGCTCAAATGTCTGCCTTTGATCGAATGGCCTTAATATCACTGTGGTCTTAGCATCACCTTGTAACGTCAATATTGCTAGCTCTACTAGTACTTCTGGTGCGGTCTGGTACATTCGCTGGACCATTCTTATCTGCTCCACCCACATACTCACAGACATATTATTACCATCAAATTTAACTAACTGACTCACTATAGCTCCTGCTGGCATTCCTCCTCTGGCACCATCCCCTCTAACTGGTGCGTTGCCGTCCATTCTGGAAAGCGGATCCTGTCGACTGACGCCAATTTGTGAACCGAGAGCAAGGCAGGTGGTTTGGTCTCCGCAACCAGAAATGATGCACACGGGGTGGTCAAGTTAAGAAAAATGTATTTACTACAGGTTAATAAAGGCAAGTTAATGGTAAAAGAACAGGAATAAGGACAAGCACAATACACAGTATAGTTGGAACAATTCAAGTTGGATTTCACAATATATTCCACGTTTACTATGTCCACCTCCACAGCACGGACACTGAAAGAACAATAGTCCCAAAACTATCCCTAACTGACCCTAACTTCACATTTGGGTGCGCACCCCTCTTACCAGTGGTCCCGGTGGACTGCTTACAGTGTGTAGAAGCGTGCGTTGGGGCCCAATGTCGTTCTTTCCTTGTATAGCGAAGCGTCCTCTCAGCACGGTTATCACAATATCCGAGGCAATAAAATCCTTCTCAGCAGGCGGGAAAACAAAATGGATGAAATGGGATCCAACAGCAAGTAGCTCAGCACACTGACAGTCCTGCAGAATCCATACACCGCGGTGTGATATAAGCCAGGGGTTGTGCAGTTACCGTCCGGTACTCAACAGCACTGCCAGTCTATAACTTTGGTGGCAATGTCCACAGCCACAATGTCAGTATTACTGGTTAGCCACTGGGCACAGTCCTTTCAGCATGGCTCCAATGAACATTCTGTCTCTTTACACTCTGTCTGCCTCTGGACTGAATTACACACAGGTTAGCTGCACAGAAAGTCCTCTAAGATCTCCACACACTCTCAATGCAGCACAGGCACTTGGTTCTCTCTCTGCAAAGATGGCTGCTGCTCTGTGTCGTCACATCCTGCTTCCTTCTCATACTGTGTCTGCAGACAGGCAGGCTGACCTCATAGGGGTGTGTCCCTCCAGCATCACATTCCCAGTGCAGGGGCTGCTGACCAGAATCACAGAAACACATATACACTCAACTTTAACACAGTTTAAACAAATGGAACTTGGCACATCATTGGGCTGTATATTAGGACAAGTATATGCACAGAAGCAGCACTTCTATTGCCATAAGGCTGGGACACAGTCTGTATATTACAGATTTACTGAGCAAAATGCGCAAAATTTCTTGGTCAATTTGCAAATAAAAACTAGTTTATGTGCCTTGTACCATATATATCATGTATTTTAGATATGTATTTTAGATACTTTCCATGCCTGAATCAAATAGAGGTGTGGCTTATCGAAAAAATGGAGTGGATTCACAGAAAGTCTTAAAATATCTCACTGTGCACCATTGGTCCAACATTTTGGTGTAAACTAGGCCAATTAATAGGCGGTGTAAATGTAGACACGGTATGATGACGCGCCAAACTGATCATCCAGCATGAGCCACTGTTATAAATTTGGCACATTTTTTAGACTATCTATGGCGGTTTCACATCTGCATCAGAACCTCCGGCAGGAGATTTTGTCACAGATCCGGCTGCAAATACCGGGCAGCGCCTTTTCTTCAGTCACCAAAACTGAACAGCTGGGCGGAAAGTGGGCGGACTCCATGATAGTTAATGGGGTCCACCTGGCGCTGTTCTGTTCCATCCAGAATCTGAACCGTTTGGCCACAGGGGATTCCCATTTCCTCCTCCCCAAATGAAGCAGGAAAACAGAATTCAAATGCAGGTGTGAAAGTACCCTAATTATTAGACAGGATTAGTAAATACCCCAATGAGTAAAACACACAAATTATAGCATATCATCTCCTTCTATACCCGTCTGTCACTCAGTAAGCTCATGTTTATCTGGGGTTCGTATGTTATGTACTGTAGTTAAGCCCCTCTGTAATAAATATTGGCTACAAGTGCAGCCATTTTGGAGGTAGAACGCTTTAGAACATGTATATTATTGAGTTATATCATAAAGAAGCAGGTAGCGCCAGATGTTTTGTACAAGTATATATTTTTGTTTTTACATGCCATGTAGTGTTGCCATCTTGCCGCTGGAGGCTGTTGCATGCCCATACCTGGCTGCTGCATTGATGACACCTAATAGAAAAAAAGAATATGATGTAAACAAGGGAAAAATTGATAATCCTATTATTGACTATGTGCCGTGTCACTCCTCCGCCGCCTGTCGTGGCTCCACAGAGACACTCCCTAAGAGCAGTCTGGAACATGTTCATGTATCACATTGGAGGATTCAAATTCTGCATAATAAATACATATAATATAAGAGTAAATACATGAATTACAGTAAAGCATCTTGGGAAGTCATCAACAAGACCGTGGCATCAATATTCATCTTTAGTGTGCTCTTTGGGGCATATTTACTTAGATTGGAGTTCCATACGTCAGTCTATGTAAAACATATGTCCTTCTTCACAAGCCTCTTAATACATTTGTTTCATCTGACAGTACCTCTGTGTGCTAGATGAAAATCCCGTGCCAGCTAGGAGCTAGTTTTTCGATGTGATCAATGCCAGTTTTCGGCATAGATTATTGTTAAAATGATGGGCACACGCATGCATGACCCTAAAGACTGGGCCCAGCCACTTTTTAAAAAAGTGGTGAAACGTGCTGTACATAGTACAAAAGTTGCAGTTTGGGCACGTGTACCAAAACTGTTACTTTTAGATGCCAGAATTTTGGCATCCAGTTATAAATAAATAGGTCCCAGTATTTGTAATAATAGTCATGTGTGCTCCCAAAATATCTGTTACCCATTTCATAATGGGTAAACCAAGCATAGACATAGTAACATATTATATAAGGACAAAAAAAAGCCGTATGTCCATCCAGTTAAGCTTATTACGCCCCAATGTTGATCCAGAGGAAGGCAAAAAAAAATAAGCTAGAAGCCAATTTTCCCCATTTAAGGCCTCTTTCACATGGACGTCATTTTGACGCGATGTAGGCGCATCAAAAGATCGCGTCAGTTACAACCAATGGTTTCCTATGAGTTCCTTCAGGCGAACAATTTTTTTGACGAGTCTAAAAAATTGTGCGTCAAAATATAGAACAAAGGCACGTTATTTTAACAAATACATTTCTATCACATCAAAAGATAGGTCTTTTGACAGCAAAACGCTGGAGGCTTTTTTACACAGGAGAAATACATGGCAGGATGCTTTAATTCTCTGTATATCATACGCAGACCTTGAAGGGCGCCCCCTTGTTACAGTCACAGTCCTGGGCATAAATAGATGGTGGGAGAGATCTCTGTATTGTCCCCCGATATATCTATACATAGTTATTAGGTCGCCCCTCAGACGTCTTTTTTCAAACTTCATAATCTCTGGGTATTGTAGTCCGCCCATTCCATTTTTTACTTTAGTTGCTCGCCTTTGTACCCATTACAGCAGCTCTGCTATGTCCTTCTTGAGTACCGATGCCCATAACTGTACACAATATTCCATGTGTGGTCTGACCAGTGACTTGTAAAGAGGAAGAGCAATGAAACCCCCAAGTCCTTTTCCATGTCAGTGTTCCCCAGTGGTTTCCCATTTAGTGTGCAATGGTGACATGTATTTCCCTGCCCATGTGCATAACTTTACAGTGTTAAATCTCATTTGCCACTTTTCTGCCCAAACCTCCAACTTATCCAGATCCTCTTGTTTTTTTTTTGATTAAGTATTTTTTTATTGAACTTTTTCAACTTTTTATTTTACAAATTTCAAACACATTTCAAGCACATTATACATCTTTGGTGTACAAAACTGTTTCCCTCCCAATCCCCCCCCCCCCCTTGGTCTCTCTCTTAACGTTTAATCCAGAATATGTAATTGTCTCAAAATTAAGAAAGTTCCAACTCGTGTTTTAACAAAGTTCAGAGAGGGCTTTAACAGTAAATGTCCATTACAACTCAATCATAATTTTCTTCTTTATTCTCCTGTCTTTCTTGCTCCATGTACAGATAAGGTTGTTCCTGCTCAGCTCGGGGGAAAGAATATATGATTCCGTCAGTTATTTGATCTCTCTCTCTTCATACTGCTTTTTCTCATTTAATAAACCATATTTTTTTTCAATTATTTCTTTTTTGCTGCTGTTTTCATTTCCTTCCCCCTCCCCCTTCCCTTCTTCCATCGGATCAAATACCATTTTTGTAGATGTCGACCCACACAGCTTTCCACACCACTCTCCATACGAGTCTTCTCTATCCCACTGTCTGGCTTAGATTTGTCCGGGTTTGAGCCTGTATCCATCTAAGCCATATATCATGGTACTTTTGGCTAGTTTTGCGCTTAACGCAAATATTTTTTTTCCCATGGGAGTATTTGGTTGACTTTGTTTTTAAATTAGCCTATTGTGGGGGGGGGGGGGGGGCTCATCCAGCCAGTGCTGTGCAATTGTTTTTCTTGCCAGGCATAGTAATCTGGCTACCGCTATTTTTTCGTTTTCGTCTAGCGCTAGGTCATGCGTATACCCCAATATACACACAAATGGTGTGAGATCCAAGACTATTCCAAATGTTGTGTTAATTGTATTGCCAATCTCCGCCCAATATCAGTGTAGCTTTGGGCATCGCCACATCATGTGGATAAGGTCAGCCTTGTGGGTCTTACATCTTGCACACATGGGTGAATTTCTTATTCCTATCTTAAGTAAGAATGCTGGGGTCCGGTATACTCTATGTATCAGATATATTTGAGACAGCCTGTGCGACTCGCTCAGGGACAATCTGGGTATCATTTGTATCCAGATCCTCTTGTAACCACATTCTGTCTTTTCGTGTGTTAATTACTTTGCATAATTTTGTATTATCTGCAAATATTGCTATTTTACTGTTTAATCCTTCTATCTGGTCATTATTAAATATATTTGCAGCATTGCATAAGAAGACCCCAGACACCAGACATACGTGGGAGGCTGGGAGGGTAAATGCTGACGTGTCACGGTGGCACTTACCAGACTCCTTTCCCTGAGGGACACATGCAGCCAAGGCCAGAGTATCACTGCAGGCCACAAGACACCCCTAGGGTAGGGAGATGCCCAACACACAGGATAACAGGGGTTGTAGTTGTCACGGGTGACGCCACCATTCCTACACACTGGAATGACCTTCGGCAGAGAATAAATGCAGTCACAGAGAGTCTTTGAGTACCACGGGTCCCTAGGAATGGTTAGAGCCCGACATAAACTTTACTTGTAAAGCTTGAAAAGATTATACAAGGCAGTTCAGTTGAAAATTTTACAGTGCAGGCAAATGACTTCCCAATGTAGTACCTCCACACTGCTCTCATAGGCTCAAAGACGCACGTGTGTGACCAAAGACTAATTTCTTGCAGTACCTCCACCCCGACTTGGAGACGCGCGGGTGTCACAATTAAAGGGTGTACCTCTATGCGGTGATCCTGGCTCTGGCTCTTAATTAGTACTTCTGCACTGACCTTGAGAAAAAGTAGTTACTTACAAATGTTCTCTCACTCTTGGGGGGGCTCACTCCATTAACATCCAGTCACAAGCAGCATGAGAAATCTCTCCTCCTCTTCCATCTTCACCACAAGAAGGCTGAAGGTGCCTCCATGTGGCTCTGTCTTAGTGCTCTCTCACTCTTGCAGGGCTCACTCCATTAACATCCATTCACAAGCAGCATGAGAAATCTCTCCTCCTCTTCCATCTTCACCACAAGAAGGCTGAAGGTGCCTCCATGTGGCTCTGTGTTAGGTGGTTCAAGATAGAAGACCACCACTCCTTTCCCACTCTCAATCACTTCTATTTATATCCTCTTATACCACATGACATGACAAACTTGATACATGTACATGCAGGCTTTGGATTTTATTAAACATTTAACCCTTCTAGCGCTGCAGCTGTGCAACACACATACTGGAAATGAGAAGACAGGTTTGCACAGTGCATCAACATAAGACATAGATGCATGACATTTATGGAGGGGACCAAAATGATGTACTGGGCTACTACATATTAAAAAGAATAGGGCCCAAAACCGACCCCTGTGGTACCCCAGTAGTAACGGTGACCCAATCAGAGTTACCACCCTAGGCCGATTTCACATGGCTAAATTTTACAATCCATGTTTAAGCCAGATTATCTGGATGTTATCCTGAACTGCATTTGGATCACTAAGAAGTGGCCAGCTGTATTAGGGTATGTTCACATGTAGCAGAAATGCTGCCGAGTTTTGGCAGTAGAACAGTCCTTGGCAAAATTTGCAACATTGGTACAGATTTCGACTTGAAATCTCCTGCATGCAGATGATAAATTTCCTTCATGGGATGACTTTTTAGCCTGATGTCACACGCTTTTTGAGCATTTTTGATGCTGACATTTTTAGTCTCCTTTTTTGTGGCAAAAAAAACGCCACATCTAGATGTTACCTGTAGGTCAGTTAGCATTTACGATGCATTCTACAAATACTTTGTTTAATTGGCTTTTTTTCTAACTTTTGGTGAATTTCTTGGGTTTGTGATGTTTTCAAAATAACAGCATGCTCTGAGTATTGCATTCTTTCTACAGTTTTCTCATATACTTCATATAACACAAAATCGCCACCAAAAAATAAAGATAAGTTTGCGAGACTGAATAAAACCACAGAAAGGGCTGAGGAAAATGAATGATTATCAAGCTAGAGAGAACAAATCGAAAAAAAAAACTTTGAGAGAGCTTTAAGAAATAGGAAAACTATCCTAGTTGTCCATGGCAACAAATCACAGCTCAGCTTTCATTTTTTATTCTACTCTGGTAAAATGAAAGTTGCTCTGTGATTGGTTGATAGGGACAGCTAAAGCCCCATTTACACTGAAAGATGATCGCTCAAAAATCGCTCAAATGACAGTTTGAGTGACAGTTTTGAGTAATCATCTTGGCATAAATTTTTAAGTAGCTAATTAGCTACTTAAGAGTAAAATGCAGGCGGAGCGGGATACCGGTGACTGTTCTGAGAACAGCAACTGCTTTGTATATGCAAACAGCTGCTTTGTTCTCAGAGCTGTCAGCTGGTATCCCACTGAGCTGACAGCGCCAAGAACAGCAGGAGCTGCTTTATTCTTGGAGCTATTGCTGAGAGCTCTGTGCGGGATACCAGCTGAAAAAATACTATCAGCTGGTATCCCACTGAGAACTCAGCGCGCAGCACTGATAAGACTCACCGATGACTTTTAGCTTGCTAAAAGTCAACCATGACCGAATAGTGCACGATGGCCACCCGTTGAGACACAATGATTATCGCTCAAAAGATGGCTTTTGAGCGAATTTTGAGTGATAATTGTGTCTAAATGGGCCTTAAGCCAGTTTTCCTTTTAGACCATTTTATAAATCTGCCCTATGTGTGAAGGAAGACAAAGAATAATTTTACACACAGCATTTTTTGGAAAAAAGCTGCCAGTTATGTGATAGTTTTTTTTAGTCAAAACCAGAAGTGAATTCTAAGGACTGGGAAGTATAAAAGAAGGACTTCCACTTCTTCTTGCTAGAGCCACTTCTGGCTTTGACTCAAAAACCTCCGCAAAAAATTTGTTTGCGTATTTACATTTATGGACTTTTCACACAAATCGGAATTGCTCCGCAACACGCAATGAATTTTGTCACAGGTGATGGTTTGGTGACGCAGATTCAGGATATGATGCAGCAGATGGACTTACAAACATATGCAATGTTTACTTGAGAACAGGAAACCGCAAGTACATTTATTATGTTAGCAAGACTGCAATCAGCCATAAAGGTCCATTTACATGCAAAGATAATTGCTCAAAATTCTACAGAAACTAACAGCTTTGAGCGAACATTTTACATTAGGTACTAATGGGCTAATCAGCCAATTAGTAGCTAACTATCTTCATTTGCATGTATTTAGAGAACAGCGAGTGGTCTGTTCTCTAAATATATCACTATCGTTCTGCTGCTAGCTGCATATAATGCTATCAGCGCTGCCAATGGAGAACATGCCATCCCTCTTATCTGGGACAACGGCTTTTATGCTGAGCTGAACTCAGCGATGGCCGAAGAGTGCACAGTAACTGCACAATGGGCACACATTTACGCGCAATGGCTATCACTCAAAAGGCATAATTTGGACAAATTTTGAGAGATAATTGTTGCGTGTAAATCGGCCTTAACTGTGGCTTTATCTAACACTAATTAGGGCTGACAAAATCCTAGGACTTACTCTATTTTATGTGCTATAAAAAAACAGTAAAACTTTACACACCATGGGTGATAACGGCAAAGAAGAAAACAATATTAACATTAATATCCTAGCAGAACCACAGAACACCCAGTCCACGCTGTATGGAGTTAATGCTTTTAAGCTAGCATCACAGTCCAGTTGAAATGTAGCTTTCCACCCCCACTGATATGTCACTATCATGGTCGTTCAAATGCCTGTGGCGGGGAACTGTGATAGGGCCACAGGTATGTGGACAGTTTAAGTCCTAATGGTGTGTATCAGAGGTGTAACTTGAAGCTCCTGGGCCCCAATGCAAAACCTGGAACGGGGCCCCCAACTATAATGCTTTATTCATAGTACTGGACTTCCTATATGGAGAAGAGAGGCCTTATGGGCCCCCTAAGGCTCCTGGGCCCGGGTGCAACCACATCCCCTGCATCCTCTATAGTTACACCCCTGGTGTGTATAGTAAATTTGAGGTTGGCATCACTTACATATGTTGCGCAGGAGCACTAACTTCAACCAACTCAGGCCAATTCAGAGTCACGAGTGTTCTTTTACCACTGTTTTCAGGAGTTCTTGCTGCAGTCCAGACCCGTGTGCCAATACGTCACCTGTGGCTCAGCAAAGCCTCTTTTGTGGCTTCTGTAACAGACAGATATCAATTTCCTTGCCCCACAGTAGCGATCCTGGTATACAGAGGCATAGTTAAAGGCGTCCCAGATGCAAAAGTTCAGCCTGGGGATCCCCACAACTTTCCTCTGCATCATTGGAAGTCTTAAGAAGCCCATCGATGCAACACTAGCAGACAGGGGCATTAATAGAACCTTAAAGGGGTTGTCCCGCGGCAGCAAGTGGGTCTATACACTTCTGTATGGCCATATTAATGCACTTTGTAATGTACATTGTGCATTAATTATGAGCCATACAGAAGTTATAAGAAGTTTTTCACTTACCTGCTCCGTTGCTAGCGTCCTCGTTTCCATGGAGCCCGCCTAATTTTCGGTGTCTAATGGCCAAATTAGACGCGCTTGCGCAGTCCGGGTCTTCTTCTTTTCACAATGGGGCCGCTCGTGCAGGATGCCGGCTCCGTGTAGCTCCGCCCCGTCACGTGCCGATTCCAGCCAATCAGGAGGCTGGAATCGGCAATGGACCGCACAGAAGCCCTGCGGTCCACCGAGGGAGAAGATCCCGGCGGCCATCTTCAGCCGGTAAGTAAGAAGTCACCGGAGCGCGGGGATTCAGGTAAGCGCTGTGCGGATTTTTCTTTAGGTCCCTGCATCGGGGTTGTCTCGCGCCAAACGGGGGGGGGGGGGGTTGAAAAAAAAAAAACCCGTTTCGGCGCGGGACAACCCCTTTAAAAGATTAGACAGGGGCCCCAATGCAAAATTTGTAATATGGCCTCCCAACCATCCATGTGCCATTTATAATACTGGTGCTTTCCTATATGATAGAGAGGCCTTTGGGCCCTCTACGGCTTCAGGGCCCGGTAGCGAGTGCCACCTCTGCACCCCTACAGCTACACCCCTGCTGGTATGGTGCTGTAACTCTCACTGTACAGCCAACACGTTTCTCTGCAGTATATCACAAAGCTGTTGTGGAATACTCCGTCCCTTGTAAAACATCCCTAAGCCATACAGAATTTTGTGCATAATGACTAATTACGCTGTTTGTTGCACAACAATTTTGCCCGAGTCAAAGGTCCCTTAAAGAAAATCTGACATTTGTGCTTTAATAAATCCTTGTATTCCTCATGAAATAACAGTTGTGGATCCTCTTTTCTCATAACTCTGTACCATTCCTCTGCTACTAATTCTAGAAATGTCTAAATAAATTGACAATTTGGGGTTAGTATCCCCTTGTCAGAGATATATGACCCTACACAGTCTGATACTGCCAGCAGTGACTGGGTGACGTCAGACTGTACACACATGCCCCTGCCTGGTGGCCCAGTTGCCAGTGTATTCATGAATGACCAGGGGGAATAAGAGAGGAACGGCACCATGTAAAGCTCTAAGATAAAACCATTCAGAATGATTGGGACTGCAAATCTTATATATAAAATGCAAAATCTCTTTGTGTCGTATACAAATCCACAGTTCTGGTCCGATTTGAATGATATTTTGTATGAGCGTTCTTCAGCACCCCGCAACGAATACTGGCGGAATTAAAAATCGAAAACTCACCGACTTCCCCTGCAATTTTTGTTGCCCATAGCAACCAATCACAGCTCAGCTTTCATTTCTTATACTGCTGAGGTAAAATGAAAGCTGTGCTGTGATTGGTTGCTATGGGTAACACAGATTTTCTTTCGGACAGCTTCCATAACAGTGTGGTGCTCATTGTTGTGGCCCTCTTTGTATATTCCAGGACTGCTATTCATGAAATCACTGTACAACACACCTGTATATCACCTAGTATTTACTAACACAGACATGTCAGGAGAGCAGGCAGGGTCTCTTTAAAAAAACGACATGATGATGCATTTTTAGAGCGTCTTCGGGGTGTTGGCTATTGCAGAAAACAATAGGTGGGGTGCTGTGAGGACATCTGGCTCCGCAGCGCACACTGCAGCTGTTTGCTGCACACCTGTGCACTTTATCAAGGTACCACGGGATAATCTTTCCACCACACCCTTCACATGCTGTATTAACCCATGAGTGGCAATTTCTAACAATAACTAACTTATTCGCAGGAAAATAAAAATAAATACTTGTATCTAAAGATCCACCAAATGTATCATAAAGAGTGAACCACTGTGATAATGTTAGTCGATTTGCCAATTTTTGGTTGTTGTCAATTTTTGACACCAATTTTCTTCCCTTCTCCAGTTTAAAGATACAACGTATTTATCAAATGTCACATGAGGTTGATACATTTGTTGCATCTCTAAATATGTGAAATCGCTCTGTACACCAACCAGCTACCGGAGTGAGATTGGGACAAGTTTTGCGACTTTTTAAAAAGTCACCTATCACTAATGGTTCTAAATCCTGACGAAGGAGCAAGCCAGGCCCAGAAGGGCAGAGGTGTAATATCTGTTCTTTTTGGCGTAAATCGATAGTAAATCTGTCTAAATTGATTTGCACCAAAAAAGAAAGTGCAATTGACACCACAATTCTGCTGCAACAACATAATAAATTTGCCTCAGTATTATTAAAAGTTTCCCAATATATTTACATTGCAACAAACAGAAGAGACGATATGAAGATCATTCACCATCATGGACATTAATTCTTAAAGGGGTTGTAGAAGACTTAACTTTTATCACCAATCATAGGATAGATGACAAAAAGTCTTATCAGTGGGAATTACCACTGAGACCTCCACTGATTCCAAGAACAGGGAACCAATGCCCCCCTCTCCTTGTCACTGCGGGATACTTCTCCCCCCTGCAGTGATGTCAGAGTGGATGGAGCGATGGCCGGGCATGCAAAGCTGCTGTTCCATTCATTTCAATAAGGCTGACAGAAATAGCCAAGCACTTGTACTAGACTATCTCCGAGACGCCCATTGAAGATGAATCGAGCAGCATTGTGACCATCGCTCACAGCGATGCAGCAAGGGGAAAATAATCGCTGCAAGTCCTCCAAACGCATTACCAATTGATCTCAATGGGACCTTAAATACATTGCATGGCACTCGCATACCGTGGGATGTGCATGTGAGTGCGATGTGAAATCAATGGGAAGCACTTCCAATCCTCTATCACGCGTGAAATACGTGCAAGAGGATCGTAATTTCACAGAAATAGCCGGAAAAACGCCTCGCATCCACGGGTAAAACGCATGTTGATGACCATGATATCGGGGCGAGTTTCTCAGCTTGATATCACACTCGCCCGTTTGAAACTAGTCTAAGGGCACATTTTGTCATTTGCAAGGACTTTTGCCGTCACATTAAATTTGTAAAAAACCCTCTCAAAAATGTCACTTTATTATTGTAGATTTTGACTCGATGTCTCGTATAAATATATTTGGTGCAGAACTTAGTCACATTAAATACATTTTTAACCCCTTCATGACATAACTAATTTTAGTCTTAACAAGCAGTAAGTCATTTACTCTTTTATGTTGCAGCTTATTTTTTAGATGAGTAAAGTCCCTTTTACATGGGGTGACTGTTGGGCACTTCAGTGGTCACAGCTGTCCGAGTGATGATCGCTTCTCTGCTTTTACACAGGAGTGACGATTGCTCAATGAATGGAGGCAGAGGGGGCCAGAGATTGCTTTGGCCTGCTCGCCCCCATTCCTACAAATGGCGGCAGCGCCAGGCCTGTAAGGCTACCCACATGCTACTGGTGTCATTTTAAAGCCACTAATTCTGTCTTTAAAGTTACACCAAAAGCTATTTGAAATAGAGCGAGCTTAAATTGTCTAAAACTGTAATGTCTTTTTCCTGCAGAACTGAGTTGGTCTAAAACTGTTGGGGGTTAACTTTAGTAGGTGAAGCTTAGGCCAGATGAGCTTATGTGTATTTGCTCATGCATTTGTGCCACGTTTTTATGTAATGGGCGTTGGGTGCATACAGGATAGCTACTTCTGTATGTCTAGTCATTAACAGATAGCTGTCAATCACTGATAGCTCCGCCCATTGGACTGTTCACCTCAGAATGAGCAACGATTTAAATGAATAAGATACAAGTTCTACTGAATCTTCCCCATAAAACTATATATCAGTCGGCTCAGCTCCTCCTGCTCTATATCATCATGCCTGCAGTTTGGACAGCGTGTTTGAGCTGACAGGTTCCCTTTAAATGCTACTAAGAAAAGTCTTAAAAAATGGCATACCTACAGCATACCTACACTTTGATAATATGCCACAGACCCAAAAACGACACTAAAATGTTACAAATCAAATCGCTATATAGATTTTCAATTAATATCTTACTGGTTACAACAAAACAGTAGAAAATGTTACATTTTGTCTGTAATAACATTCTGACTCCCTAGAACAAAATAAATAAATGATAAATGAAAAATGGCTGTAAACATATAATCAAATGAAATATCCACGTGACAACCTCATTAATTAACCTTTTCAGGAACACTCATTATAAAGAGGCATCCAGATTTGCATGCTATTTTGCAGAGCTGATGTATATTTAAGTTAAAGGGGTTGTCCAGGTGTAGAGGGGTAGCAGAGTGTTATGAGAATTATGTGGTTATTCGGGCTTTATTAATTCCACAGGAATCGTCATGCAGTGATAAAATTAAGCAGAGTAATTAAGGAATAAATGGTTTATATGTATGTGATTTATTTTTTTATACCACCTAGTGGTCAGTAGGGGAATTTGCAGGATGAATTCTGTTTTGTATGATTAATTCACTGCAGGCAGGTCATACATTCTCGGGAGAGGAAACCACAAGAGAAAAGTTAGCCTGGGTTCTGAGTGTGCTGCGTCACAGAGAGTAAGGCAATGTGAAAATCCGTGTGACTAAGACGTGGGGACCAGGGTCAGAGGGAACCACTGCAGGAGAACTGTTGCTGAGTGCCATCAGAGGGGACAAACAAGCAGCAAAGGACATTATACAGCCCTATGAGACAAGGGACAGCTCAGTGCCTGTATGTGCTGTTTATCGCTGACTAAGCTGCCTCTGCATCCATGAAGCCAATGCTGCTGAACTGAGTGTGAATTCTGTTCTGCAGCAGAGTTATGACCAGAGCATTGAGAGAGTGCTGCAGTGTGATAGGCTTGAACTGGAACCAGGAAAGTTCATTAAAAATGCTTTTGCCTTGTAAATGTAAATGAGGACAGTCCTCTATAAAAACCAAGTGTGTGCACATAAGTAAACAGAGGAAGATAGTAAGCAGGCCTGCTACATAGAGACATGTCATGCTATATAGTTGGATACGAGCACAATTGTTGGCTCTTATACCTTGCTGGAGATAAGGTAGAGCTTTGCTGGAACTTTATACCAAAAACACATCTGTTTGCCTTTCACAAAGTCCTTCTATAATTTCTTTGTTAAATAAAGACTGTGTGCGGCATACTGCCACCTCTGAGATAGTTCTACTTGCAGAGACGTGATAGAACTCGTTGTACGGAGAACATTAGTGTAACTGTGTTCATTCACCATAATTCCATATTGCATACATGAAGTCTTGTGATAGCTAGCAATAGTCAGAACTGTAGGATGAAACGCTAAAGTGATTCAACATTTACCAACTGTTTAATATCCTTGCGTAAGTATATTCCCTGCCATTATCAGATGTAGTAAAAAATTTCTTTGTTCACATGTCTGGTGTCCGCTTTGTATTCTAACCTTTGTGTCGCACTACCACCCACGACACATGCTTAGAAAAACATGACTGATTTCTTCCAAACACAGCACCACCTTTGTTCATTGAGGTTGTGTCTTGTATTGCAGCTCAGTTCCCACTCACTGCAATGCAGCTGAGCTGCAATACCACACACAAGCCTACGAAGAAGGATGGTGCTGTGTATGGAAGAAAGCAGTCATGTTTTTCTAACACTGGGCAATCCCTTTAATTCTTCTGCTGCCGATTGTATTCCCCACAGCAACCCCAACACCCAGATCCCAATCTTACTATCAATCTTTGGTCCTGGAGCCATCATCAGGCCTTCAGTGGTTTGAATCTAAATCATGTGATCATAATGGCAACCAATATTGGAGTGCTCAGAAAAAATATTTTTTGGCAATTAATTTCACTAAGGTCTGTGCTGTAAAAAACCTCTGTCCTCATATGTCCTGTCAGAGAGAGATCGGAGGAAGAGGGGAAGACTTTTAGGGTGAGCTCACATGTCATGGAATTGCTGTGCCATTTTGGGTGCGGAAAGTGATCTGAAACTCCGCAGCAATGTACATTACAGTGTAAGTGCATGGGGTTTTAGCAAACCCTATTCAATGAGAGGAGGCGGAATGGGGGTGAGGCTAAGTTGCGGGAAATAGCTCCGCCCCTGTCCCGCCTCTCCTCATTGCAAATAGTGCAGAGGGGGTGGAGAGGAGGCAGAGAGGGGGCGGGAGCTCAGAGCACTGCTCCCGGCTCTTCCAGCCTCCTCCCCCTGCAGAGAGAGACGCCGTATATCGGCTGGGCGTGAAAACCCAGCCGATATACGGTCGTCTGAATGCACCCGAAGAGTCATGTTGTAGATTTTCAAACCTGAAGCATGTATTATTTCTTGTGGAAATGCTGCAGATTTTCCTCGTGACTTTATTCACTGCAATGCAATGAGTACATCTGCAGTGAAAGTCTGTACCAAAATCAGCGCAGGGACTTTGGTATGAACTTTCTCTGCGATGTGTGATTATACCCTTACACAGCACACACATGCATTTAATTGAAATGAATTCATTTTTTTAACCTCTTCCTGCCATACATAAATTAATGGGATAATAGCCCAATCCTCACTATTTTATGTGCTCTTTTGAAGGCATTGCTTGCACTTGTGCACAATACCATCAGCCGGTATGGAAGTTCTCACAGTCCAATTATTACTGTGATAACTATAAATTATGTTTATATATAAAATTATTTATTAGTTATCATTAAATAATTATATATTTAAAAAATATAATTTCCTTATCTGAAAGACCCCCGGAAAGAACAAACATAAGAAACTAATGGAGACTGTGTTTTTGTAGCGCTATATAGGCATCATACATTAGACAATGTGCATACCAAAACCCCCATTTTAAGGGCATTTAATTTTTATAGATTAAAGCAAGTACTTTAGGAAAGTAGTTATGATTAAGGACTCGAACTTCGTCAGAAACGCGTCAGCTGGATGTTTTTATAGTTTACGTATCATGAGTTTTTAAAATCTGTTCATTAATAAAGCATGAAGTTTTAATTTTCCCTTCGATGCCGGAGTCTATCATTGGCACGGCATATCTTTACCTGGGAACTAGCTTGTCGTTCCCTCCTCCTCGCATGGATTTCTGGACTTGAAGCGTGCGTATCCTCCTGCATAAATGATGGTGAGCGGATTTCTTTTTTTATTTATTTCTACTTTAGAAAAGAACCGGAAAAGAATGAGAAAAGGTGCATTTTTTTTCTTGTTTCTGCCTATTTGTCCCTACATAACGATATTCACTCCAAATTGAAAGAATTAGAAAAGTCTGTGTGTCCCACGAAGAAAATAGTTGAGTACGCTTAACGAAAAAAATTCAAATAGAAGGCGAAACAGTGTGTAAAAAGGGCCCGTCTTCTTACATTGTTGTTTTTCTGAACTGAAGGCAACATAAAAAAAAAAAGTTGAAAGCCCTGCAGCAGTCATTAAAAATATCCGGCGTGAAGCCTTCATTAATGATTAGTGAAATTAACAACGTAAGCAAAACCAACTTAAAACAAGCGCAACTGTAAGTATATGAGATCCAGACCTGTGCAGCAACATTAGATGTCACTTGTGATGCATGTTCCCTATATGGTACATATTATAATTATTCTTTCATTTTACAAACACCCCCTGGACAGTTTGTCTCAAAAGCTCTACTTTATGAACCCCAAATCAATTATCTATATAACAAGGTGAAACAGCGGCATCATTGTTTAAGTGTTATCTTGCTTTCTTGGTCATAGATTCCAGGAGATTTGCTGCAAGTAGCATGAAAAATCAACTGCCGGGCTTGTTAACTCTTTCCTTTCAAATATTGTTTTAGGAACATATAGCTGTGGTTCTAGTTTGGAAGGCAGCTTTACGACACTCCAAAGCAGAGATTCCGTACCTTGTGAGTCACGTTCCAAAGTGATGGTCAGGATGAACATATGAGAGACATATTAAACATGGAGAAATCATGACATGACAAGCTTAGGATACATGTACAATACTGTCAGTGTGAATGCCGAATTGTATAACTCATGGCTCCTATCTATGGCAAGCCCCAAAGCTGGCGGTCCTCAGCTGTATGTGGCTCCTAAGGTATTTGTTTAGCGACCACTGCTCTAGCAAGAAATCCTTGACAGCCTGGAATTACACATGTAGTTTGTGCTGTTTTTAGTGCAGATTTTGGAGGCAAACCCAAGAGTATATTCAAAAGCAATCTGCAATATACTGGAAGGATTTCTCCTTCTTCATCCTTCCGGATTCACTTCTGGCTTAGGCTGCAGAAAGTGCATGTGCCTTTCTACCCGTAAGGACTCTGGCCATCTTTGCAGACATTTATTCTAATTGCATTGAATCATATTGACACTTGGATGTAGTTAAACATTTTGTCCTGTTTGAGTTTATGTCTTCTAGTAGAATACAAACTGCCCAAACCCGTTCAGCGCTCAGTCCTCCTGACAAGCTCTCTGAGGGCTCAGGCTGCTGCCCCTCTCTCCTGAATGTTCATAAAGTTGACATCCCTCTTGATTTAAAAGGAAACTATTACTTTTTTTTACCAATTAAAATCAGATAGTAAAACATTTTTCATTTTTTCTAATTTTGTTTTTATTTTCTGTACATGACTATGGGGGCGGCCATCTTCCCAGAGCTGCAATATTTAAGCCCCATTTACATGAGACGATCATTGCTCAAAATTCGCTCAAACCATGTCTTTTGAGCGATAATTGTTGCGTGTAAATGCTACCATCATTTGCTTTTCGGCCGAATGATGATTTTATGTTGAGTTTAAAATCCATCATTCGGCTGATAGCAGGGACCACATGCTGTGGTTCTCCACAGGAGTGCTGATAACATTGTAATCAGCTGCAGTCCCATGGCAGAACAAAGGGGCTGTATTCAGATAACAGACCACCTGCTGTTATCTGCATACAGTGAAGGAAGGCTCATTTACATACAAATGAAGCTAATGAGCTACTAATGGGCATTATTGCCCATTAGCAGCTTATGCAAAATGATTGCTCAAACTGTCATTCTCCCTATCTCTTGAACAAATTTTGTGCCATCATCTTTGCATGTAAATGGGGCTCTAGACATATGCTTTACAGTAGCCTCATGGACTATTCACACAATGGACAGGAGCTGATCCAATGACTTCCATGAGAGATTGTTCTAGGCATGTGCTGTGACCTGGGCAGAGGTCATTGGGCAGGGAAGGGGAGGGGAGCACTGTGATCATCACCTATTGTGAATGGTGCGTCCTGTGTTTATAATATATATATATATATATAGATATATATATATATAGATATATATATATATATATATCTGTCTGTGTGTTTAACTCTTAATCTAATCCTGCTTGTGATGAGAATGAGATGACTGCTGCAAAGTTTTCTCCACAAAACAGGAGGCATGAAACAATTATTTGGCACAGTAGTCAGTGTGAAAAATGCAGGATCCAGGATTTAAAAAAAAAAAGATTGTGACGTTGAAAATTTAAAAAAAAACACCAAAATTCTTTTAAAAAAAATATGCTCAACATAAAAGCTTCATTTTTACAATAGGTCATTTTCTAATGAGATATTCCCTTTAAATGTATTCTTTCTTTTAAGATAAGGATAAGGGCTGCAGACTGAGCCATCTGTCAGAATGAGCACTGAGTGGCACTGAGCAGCTTCTATTCTATTATATTGTATTGTGAAACATACAACCTGCTGAAGACAAACACTCTAAAATGTTTCATACAGTACATACAATGCAATTAAATAGCTTTGTCTCTGAAGTGGACACTTTTTACTCCACTTCTGTAGTGACTGATGGTGTACTGTGGGATGCCTGGCGGTAATGCCTCAAACAGCTGACTGTATTTGGGATCCATATCACGTGGATCCCCAATGTTGTGTTTAGGCATTTCTTGCAGAATTTTGTCATGGAACTTTTTGTCTTTCTGCAATCTTTTTTTTTCTTTTCAAATCTAAGATACATTAATAATTCCTAGTAGTGCAGGTTCCCCAAATAGTATTCTGACAACTGACCATGAAGTCTACATATAAGAACCTATTTTCTCTAGAACTACACCCAGGCCATCCTGCAATCTGGTAAGGATCTTTATTTGCCATGTAGAAGATAAAGCCAATGACAGTAAATGCATATCATTTGTAACATGTCCATATTACAGATCTGTATTACAGACATGTTATAATATACTAGACTGAAACTGCCTCACTGTATGTACCTGGTAGAGGTAATGGTACTAGCAGCTCCAACAACTGCAACAGTTGCTAATGTTTTCATCCTGATGTATGATTAAAATAGTAAAAAACGTAATCTATTCTACCATTGCAAAAGTTCCGAAAGTGAAAGTGTGTTAGACACCATGTAGTTGGATTTGTTATTTTGCACAAATTGTGATGTAATGTAATGTAATTCTGCATGCAAATCTACGGCATTCACTTTGCAGAGCTTTACAGCATAAAGAGTTAAGTATTAGCTGGCATGGTGGCACAGGTATAGCCAGGGTTATTCAATATCCTGGCGCATTTTTCAGCGGCGCTCAGGGCAGCGTGTCAAGAACCGCCCCCTGACTCATTGTATTACTTACAAAACAATACGTGATTCGGTGGTCCTCGACACGCTTATAAAAGCCCCACCCTCAGTGCTGCTGGAGTATTTCATTAAGCAACATATTCAACCCTTCTACAACTGCATATTATAATACCAATTGGACAGACGTTCACGCCGGTCCATTTAATACATGATTTGATATCCATTTGATATTTATTCCCTTTTTAATTTGGCAACAATCCGTAAAATAAAATTTCCAAAAAAACTACATATACATCACAGAGAGTTGTGTCTTCTGCTTGAACTTTTTTTGAATGCCACTGTCCTCAATTTCCTTTTGTTTTAGGCGATGCTGCTCCTTTAAAAAGCAGAAAACTGTGGTTCTGCTTTATAGAGGAACGAGCATCTGTAGTTAAGGAAAACATCTTTGCTCCTTTGTCTACAACTGGATGAAGGCAGTGGAGCTGTTTGATGTATGAAGGTTGTGTAAATTCCCCTTGACCGAAGCTGTCTTTTCTAAGGAAACTGATTCTAAAGCTCTGGAAGAATAAGTGGTGAAATCATGATGGCTTAAGGGCGAAATAGAGATTAATGAATACAACGTCTGTCTGAGAAAGCGCCAGATTATGGTTAATATTCTTGATATGCATTCCAGCTTTTATCAAGTTGGATGCCGGTGAAATAGGCACAGACATATATGCCACCGGCTTCTTTAGTAAACTCTGAAGTTTCCATAACCTGGGAAAGGCAGAAGTCGCCACATGTACAAAAAGCATGAGGTGGGAACACTGATGTTTTCTATTGTGTCATCGTTTATCATCAGCCAACATCACGCCAAAGTCTATTAAACTTACTACTGTCTACGCAGAGTCCAAACCTGTATACACAGAACTCTCTACTGCTCAGACTGTTATTTACTTAGAAATATTTTTCTACCTAGGACCAAGAGAAGATCCTAAGAGCTGAGCTGTACAGTTAAAAGTTGAGTCTCCCACTGGCCAAACTGTTACGTCTCAGCTGGACGCCAAGCACCTTGTCCGAATTGGGCGTAATAGTTGTCCTGAAAGGACAAATATACATGCTGTATATAACCGAGAGAACTAAAAGTCAGAGAAACTGAACTAAAACAGGGGAAAATGGGGAATCTTACCCTAACATACTAATACAAGGAATTTCTACCTAAAAGCAGGGTAATCGCCCTGCTGAGGGCGGCCCCACATCTGCAACATTGGGCAACCCTAACTGTCTCTAGGTGGTAATGGGGGGGAAGTTCAGTTCTAAAATGTTATACACAATAATCAGAACAGTACAAGGTACCAGATGATATACAGCCCAAGCAATAAATATAAGCACTGCAGACTTATTTGAAAGTGTGAGATAATCAAACAGGCGTGGACCTGACCAAAACTTAAGCAGGCAGATGAATAACTGTCGCTCTCTGAGAGGAGGGGCTGCAATATATGCACTACAACAATGGTTGATTGGCCAGCAGAGAAAACCACCCCACAACTTACCAATCACACCCCAAAACTGCAGAAAGATACCCATTGTTATTCAGCCCCCAGAGCCAAATGACAGTATGCATGCGCTGGTGCCACAAACACATGGACCATTGTAACGTCACCCTGGACCCGCCTCCGTAACATGTGCGGTGCGCCATACCACAGACATTGTAGAAACTTAAAAGGGTTGTCTCCTTTGTCCTTATTTTAGGAGAACACCTGGAAAATAATCTGATCCCAGGATGATCCGCTGCAGAGATCTCAGGAATCGGCTATAACTTGCAGGGTTTTTTTTCCAATCATAAATGCAAAATCTGTGACTGGAGCCTCCGATGGAAATGTGAACAGAGTTTTTGGCAAATTAATATTATTTTGATTATTTTCCTAATAAAAAAGAGACAAGTAAATACATGTTTGCTGCAATGGAATGGTACGGCAGTGCCAAATCTGTCATATGCTTTCATATGTTGCAAATCTGTGTTGGACATGTCGAAATATCATGATGTGTTATCTGAGTTGTTATCCATCATAAAAGGGCAAGTAAACCTGGGACATTATGGCAACTCAGTTACCATGATTCACAAATGATAAAGTTCCAAAAAGTTAGCTCTGCTTCATCTGTACTGATAAATCAAACTATCTCTTGCCCCAAAAACAGACTATAAACATATATAAGTATGTATTTATTCCTATTAGAACTGACATATCCTACAATATCAGTTCTGACTTGGTCATGGCAGAGTTACTTGTTTTTTGTTTGTTTCCACAAACGTCTGCAAAATTCCAACTTTGGTTTTGGATTCGTTGCCATTACGTCATCCTGGAATTGCAGTTGTTGTTACTGGATCTTCTCCCTCCATCACTATGCCCATGAAAGCTAAGATGCAGAACAATGTAATTTTAACTCATTTTCATCCATGCTCATCCACCTTTCGATAAACACTGCTTACTGCTGCATGCCAGCACTCAGACAGAAAGACTAGTACGGTCATAAGGTGCCCAGTTTCAAGAAACAAGGGTTTTTCCCTGTATGTACTGAATGTATTGGCATGGGCACGGACTTTACTCCATGGTATAAATAGTCTGGGATAATCTGCTACAACTGATCATAAACATGATACTCATCGGGTATAATCAACAGTGTTAGTTATTGATAATTGTTATGTCTATAGTCATTAGTGGCCAAGGGTTTACCAGATTATAGAAGTGAGTCAACTACTGGATTAGAAAATACGAGTTTGTCAATACACAGTACATTACTTGTAATAGCAAGAATGACTTTTCTCATGGGAAATTGTTCTCAGTGCTTCATATGTCTGTGCGTGTTTACAGCTTTGCAATTAAATATATTGCAACATTGGGTTTGGGATGTGTCTTCCATTATGGTAGGCGTGATTGATGTACAAGACTCGCATGGAGACAGAGTTTCGAGGCCTATGCCTTTTCCTCAGATATGCTGGATAGTGCACAACTCTAAGGGTGGACACCCACTGGGGTTTTTTTCTCCACTGCGCTGCGAGAATAAGTGAAAAGTCTCGCAGTGCAGTGCGAGAAAAACGCTGGTAAATCGCTGGAACATCACCAGTCCTTTCAATGGGGCCAGCGGCAGCAGCGCTAGCCCCATTGAAAAGATATGGAGAATGCCGCGGACTTCTGCCACAGCTGTGGCAGGAGTTTCCTTCATCCCCGCAGGATGAATAGCTAAGCACTATCTGTAATTGGCTGAGCGCTCAGCCAATAGCTAAGCACTAGCTGCTATTGGCTGAGCCCTCAGCCAATCAGCACAGCCCTTTCAGGAGGTGGGGATTTTTAAATCCCCGCCTGCTGAAAGTGCTGGACAGCAGTGCCGGGGAGTCAGCTGGAGGACGCGTCTGAGCGACTGAGAGGTGAGTAATTTTTTATTTTTTTACCACTTATTGATGATTTTTAGAGAAGGGCTTATATTTCAAGCCCTTCCCCAATAATCATACTGCAGAGCTTGCCAGAAAGCACTGCTTTCAATAGGATCGGCAGCAGTGCTGATCCCATTGAAAGCCATGGGATATTATTCTGCACTTCTGCCACAGATGTGACAGCTGTGGCAGAAGTCCGCGGCATTCTCCATATCTGTTCCAGCGATTTAGCAGCGTTTTTCTCGCACTGCGCTGCAAGACTTTTCACTCACTCTCACAGCGCAGTGGAGAAAAAAACGTCAGCGGGTGTCCACCCTGACTGTGGACAAAAGTTTGGTTGTCCTTACTTCTCATAACTAAGCACAACTAAACTTCCATCTATGGCAAGAGTAGTGCACCATCCAGCACATTTGAGTTAGAGTTGCAGCCCTCAAAATCCATAATTTGGTGGTTTTCCAATAAAAAAAAAGTCAGGTTTATTTCTTGAGCCACTGCTTCTCTTTACACCAAAAAAGTTGCGCTGACCCCAGTGCCTTTTCTTACTCATTTTTCTGTTCAATACCATGCCAACATCTTTCTGTATTGGCGTTCTTCTGGGCTGGGAGCATCTTTACTGTTTGTACACATCTAGATTCCACAATCGTACACAACTACTGGGGTTCACTAATAAAACCCTTCCAGTTGTGCTCAACCATTTTCTGCACTTATATGACCTTTTTGGGTATTTTTTGATTTATATTTGGATACATAGTTTATTTTCTATATACACACTTCTTCGGATGAAGTAGTGTCCTGTAAATATATGGCATAAAGTCATGTGCACGGATCTTATATATGACTATGTACAAGAGTCCTAAGAGGACATGGAGTCGTTAGAGGACTGGGAGACAATGTAAGGTTCTTTTAAAGCAATGCTTAGAAGGGAGAGTAAAGCCCCATTTACACGCAAAGATGATGGCTCAAAATTCGTTCAAGAGATAGCTTGAATGACAGTTTGAGCGATCATTTTGCATAAACTACTAATGGCCATGAATGCCCATAAGTAGCTTACTAGCTTCTTTTGCATGTAAATGAGGCTCCCTTCATTGTATGCAAATAACAGCAGGTGGTCTGTTATCTGCATACAGCTCCATTCTTCTGCTGTGGGACAGCAGCTGAAAACAATGTTATCAACGCTCCCGTAGAGAACCACACAGTGTGGTACCTGCTATCAGCTGGCTGGCCAAACGATGGTTTTTATGCTGAACTAAAAACCATCATTCGGCCCAAAAGCTAATGATGGTAGCATTTACACTCTACGATTATCGCTCAAAAGACATCGTTTGAATTAATTTTGAGCGATAATCATTGTGTGTAAATGGGCCTTAAATTTGTAATAAGGCATCTGTTGGAGCAAGTCACTATTCTATTTTTCACTGACTCCATTTGACTCAGTAAGAAATTGTGTATTTCCTTATAAAGGTGGTGGCACATGGAGGTACATTATGAACATGGATCCATGTTACAGCCCTGTGCATGAACCCTTGGACTGTTAATACTTGTATGCCTGCCGGACAAAAAAAATGCATTGCCCTGATGGGCAGTCTGCCTGTATTCTGTTTATGCAGAAAGCAACAAGATAGTAGCATACCCACACCAGAAGAGAACACTGAATAAATATGGTGCCAGAACCAAGGTCATAACATAAGTACAGCACCGGAACCAAGCTCAAAATATAAATACAACACCTAATTTATAACATAATTTCGGTATGAACCAACCTCAGTACATAGATGCAATACGAGAACCAAGCTCATAACATAAATACAGCCCCCAAACCAATCTCATAACATAAGTACAGTAGCAGAACAAAGTGATTGTGTTGCGGAGGCGCTAATGGGCTGACAGCAGTGCCTGAGAATATCAAAGTGGAGAAGACAGAGCCAAGAGGAGGATGATCTGTATAGATCCACAAGACACTGCCACATGGAGGAAGAAGACCATCTATGCAAGCAGACCTAACTGCAGCAATTAGCTCCAGCCTATATCCGTCAGTGCCTCCCCAACAAACTAGTAACCGGCGCCCTATGCAACCACACGGGTCACACATAGCGAAGGTCAGCCATGATTGTGCTCTCCTCCCCCCCTTTAAAAACATACAGTGTTTAGGTTAATTGGAGCACTAATACACTGCCCCTGGGGTGTAGTCCTATGCTTGGATTGGATTGTGATTTCCCTTATAGCAGCTAATCTGTACATCACTACAGAATATGTCGGCCCAATATAAACAGGGTCCTGATTTTAGCTCACCAGACCAATGAGTGCATTTTCAATAAAGCGCAGCGAATTTCAAAGAAAAGTTTTTGTGCTGAAATAATAGGACTTAAAGCTCCATTTCTCAGTAAATCAGAGAGCAACCGATGCCAAGACTGTGTAAGCATAGCCGTCATCGCTGTTCACAATATTGTAAATCCCTTGCTCCGTCCTGCCTGTGAACATTGACAATTGTCTGATTAATCAGCTGTCTTCTATTTGATACAGATGATAAATTATAAGCATTAGCACCCAGTTACCCCTGCCCCTAATCTTTACACTTCAGAACATTGCTGGAAGAAAATGACCTATCCAGATGTAGAATTTGATACAGTCCATTATGACATGTCCACTGCTTATCTTCCCTCTGTCTCAGTTTACAACCATTTCCCAAACTGCCACTCGGCTCCTCCAAAATATTCGCTTTACGCCAAGAAATTCATTTGTTTCTTATGTTATTTGTTCTTTTATGAACCTTATTTTAGCCGCTGTTTTTTTTTTTCTTGGAGACAGCTTGCCTCATTTACTGTATCTCATTAACGAGAATATGATGTTTGGTTCTAAGTTATGCAAGGCTTTGCCACAAACGGATTAAGTTTTGTTCCTTTACGGCCTGCTTTTTCTTCCCATAAGCAAGTCTGACAGAAATACTCTGCCATAAGCTCAGTGGATCCTTTGTGTGTATTGGCTAATAGTTTAAGAGAGAACATACTGTGGAAACACCGCATTTTGCTGAAGTCTTTTTATAAGTATGAAGCTTAGAGGGTTAGGAGAAATGCTACATACTCAACAATGACATTTGGTTTATTAATGGGGTTCGAGGGTCTTATTTAAGTAGGGACTGAAAAGGTGCTGTGCTCTGAACATATAAAGGCACATCTGTGAAAGAAGACTCGGACTGTATAATAAATTCCTAGATATTTTGTTTTATGGAATCAGAAATTTTTTAAAACTTTGGCCTCATGCACTATATGTTAAAACTGAAAGGGACTGCAGGAAGCAGGTTTATGGCTCACCCAATTTTCTGAGTTGATGGCACTCTGGCAGGTATAGAGCTGACCTGATTCTCGAGCAGAGAGCGCCAGGCCAAGCTTTACAAGTAAGGTCATGGCTCCTTTCACTTCCTGTGTAGGCAGGAACTCATGCCCTGGCTTCGGCCACACTTGCTCAGGTGAGGGCTCGGTCTTGAAGTAGGCCCAATTAGCAGTCGTGGCCCGGAGACTTTGAGGATAGTAGACATAGGCTGCAGGAGTTGCCATGATGAACAAAATGGGTTATTTTTAGAGATGAGCGAACGTGCTCGTTTAGGACAATTACTCGATCGAGCATCGCTTTTTTCGAGTAACTGCCTACTCGGGCGAAAAGATTCAGGGGGGCGCCGGGGGGTGGCAGGGTGGAACGGGGGGTAGCAGGGGGGAACAGGGGGGAGCTCTCTCTCTCTTCCCCCTCACTCCCCACCACAACCCCCCGCTCACCCCCGGCGCCCCCCGAATCTGTTCGCCCGATTAGGCAGTTACTCGAAAAAAGCGATGCTCGATCGAGTAATTGCTCTAAACGAGCACGTTCGCTCATCTCTAGTTATTTTATTGTGAATATAACAACAGCAGTAAACCAGTACAACTCAGGACAACTCAGTCTCAGTTTCCATTTGAAATGGGTTAATAAGAGCAAAAAAAAAATCTGTGAAAAATATGTAATGAGGTCCTGAACCTGCTTGATTGTGGATCATGTTAAGGCACATTTATACAGGATTATCATCGTTCAGAGTTGGTCGAATCCCTGTGCTCCTGCGGAACTTTGAACGATAGTTGTCCCGTGTAAATGCACAGAAAAAACTATCGCTGGCTTTCCGGCTTCTCGTTGCATGTGAACACTTCCCGCTCAGTGCTTCACATAGAAGGTGAAACGCTGAGTGAGAAGCCAGCGATGTCTTTCAGTCTAAACGCTCTTCACAAGCAATAACGACCCCAACAGTGATGTCAGCACTTGTGCAGTAGTTTAAACGACCGTCAGCCCTTGTAAAAGAGCTATTAGAGTATCCGGCTCCCAACTATCATTTAGCATGCTTATCACCTTCAGGGAGGGCACCATCCGCAGGACTATCTGTCACACTGCAGGACCACAAGGAGAGATTCCCAATGCTTCCACCTCCGTTAATGCACCAAAATCCAACCTCTGCTCTGTTCTCCACTTCCTGTTTATATCTCCCATCCAGCGCTGTTCCTCTGCTCCCGGACCCCACTTAAAGGACAGTACAGAGAAAAGTCAAGCAATTGTATCCAAACAGAAAAACTCAACAACTCTTACACAACTGGGAGGATATTGAGTCATTACAATAGTATGCATGAGCCCTTTGTGTCACAGAAGTTAAACCACGGAACATTTATACACTGTAGAAGTGTTTTCTAAAGGGTGATGTTTTTACTAAATTCACCAAAGTTAAACTTTTTATAAATGTGCCTTCTAGTACAGGTTTGCCACTCACACAATACAAACATTTGGTTCGAGAAAGAAGATTCCGAGCTGTGGAGCTATATGGGGACTGCTATATATGTCCTGCTACAGACTTACTTATCAATGCAACTTTCTCTATTAAAAAGCTTTGTATAGTCATCGCTGTATATGTAGCCTTCTACATGGACACGGCTGTGTACATAGAGCTCATTATATATGGCTCATCCATAGAGTAGTAGCAGCTGTATGAGTAAGTACGTACTTAACAAAACATAAGCTCCCCATGCAGTGCAGCTTCCAGAGATCTCTGAAAAAGGACGAAATGTGTTACTAGTATAAATGGAAATCCTATTAATATTTAGCATCTGATTAAACTAATAGTAAAGGTTCAGAGTAAATAACCTCTTTAAAGGCAACCTGTTAACCTAACCACACGCAGCATGAAATGCCATCAGCCTCCCGTAGTACAAAACAGCATGTTTTATTCTAAGATACTATCAATCAAATGAGTCAGGAGAAGCCAGAGGGAATTTGCCCAGCGGACACTTCTCTTCATCCCCTGACTCCTTTCCAAAACTTTGTTTTAATGACACAGTTTTCATAGTTAAACATAGTTCTTTATAATACAGGAGCCTGTCAGTAGTTCTTGCTGCACGTAGGGAGGGTATGAATCTATTGACTGCTTCCTTCCAAATAACAAAGTGCAAGCAGTGCTGTAAAATGTTTTAATCTGTATTCAAGGCTAGTTTGTCTTGACACCATGTCCATATGAATGGGATATGTACAAATGTTTTTATAAATGTATCCTCCGATACTATGGGGGTCTCTGCAATTTGGTAGATGTTGGAAAAAGGAAGATGGCACATGTTGTGTTTCAACATACTCTGTTGATCTGAAATCTGTATGGCTAATAGCACTCAAAATCTCTGTTCACATTTATAAGTGTATGCTAGGACCTCGGGCTCAATTGGCATGGGATCTCATCCAACTTGAGTCACTGTATTCCCAGTCTTCTTTGCCTTCCCACTTTGTGTCACTCGTCTTTGGGCAGCTTATGGGCTGCTTATCCTTACTTCCCTATAAAAGGGCATGGGAGACAGCTCCAGTGCTCTATTTCCTTGGATGATTGTTTGAAGGCCTGCACTCTGTCCTACAAGACCTCTATATCTTGTAGACTGCAGGGAAAAAAACTATCCTGAAGGTATAGGACACCTGTAGTTCTACATAGTATTTTCCCAGAATGTCCAGATGTTTAATAGAGGTGTGGTAAGCACCTAGGCTCTATGTCTCAAATATGGTGCAAGATAAAACTGTTTTGGACACTAATCAATGTCTTGTACAACCAGGTGTTTGGCTCTCAGCTCTCAGATGAGTTGGATGCTAGATATGGCTCTTCTAGCCATGCTTCCAGGATCTATTTTGGTTCTGCACTTTTTCTCATTCAAGCCCCTTGAATGATTGCTTTAGGACATTGGAAAAGCACAACGACTCATTCAGTCAAGGAATGGTTTAACATTCAAGGAAATTAGACAGATGGAATAGTTGATGGGCGCGGATTTGTAAATGACAAATATTTCAATACCAAGCTAATGTACAAGGAATCTAGCTCATGCAGGGCCGGGTTTACTTCTATTCAGTCATAATTACATGCTTCATGAAAGTTCAGCTCTTGTTAGTGACATACAGCATATAAAACTATAAGCACTGCTAATTCAAATAGGTATCCATTCATACTCTCCTTTTACCTCTTTCCGGACTTGCTCCCTACCTCCGTTCTCTTTTCCTGGATTCCCCCTGTCCAGCTCTGAGTTCCAGTAGGGCTCTCCATGCTGTTATTAACTACAATCATTTCTTGTATACTTAAACCGTTATTATTCACTCTTGTTACTGAGGGAAAGTAATCTCCATCATGCATTCTTTCTACTTTGTGCTGCTGTTCCTCTTCCTGTACTACAAATAAAAAATATTCAATTATAGTAGAAATTACTGGTACGACAATGCCACGTCTGATAGGGCAAATCTATATATAAGGAAGTGACATGGGGCCTAACGAAGCAAGTAGCATCAGGAGTAAAAGGCTTATTGGATTACAACTAAGCAGAGCACCTGGCCTGAAAAGGGCAACCCCACTGCAGGATAGAAACTAGAAACTTTTTGGGGACAAACTGATGACACTGATGACTGAGTATTTGGATTGAAGACATGAGGCTGAACACCAAAATGGAACTTCTAAGTACAGCTCCACTGGGCACTAATAACACAGAACTCACTGGCACCGGATATGGTCAGTAACTGGACATATAACCGGCATCTTTAATGTAAAGGAGATATTTTAAATACCCTTACTAAAACATTGATAGGCTCACTGGACTGACAAAACAGTCCAGTCAAACTATCAACACTAGAACTTAAGGAAAATGTTATTTCCTTTGTGTCCTGAGTAAAATGACATTGGGCGTGCGCTGACCAGTGTGTCACATGGTCCAGGGACAACGTTGTGATGTCACCCGTGGACCAGACCAACCAGCAAGTCACAGAGCATTCAGTACCATAACATCTAAACAGAGCAACGTATTTATGACACAGTTCTCCATATTGTATCATATGTTACTTGTTAGGTAAGACTAAATTATTGTTTTTGAATACAATATATAGTAAGACTATGGCTGCTTTCGCACTTAAAGTAGGGCTTAGTTCAGGGTTTCCATCTCTGTGCTCCATTATTTGGAGTAGAGAAACTGAAATAAAACTGAAAGAAAATGGATTTATTTTTTTTTGCTTTATTTTAGTTTCTCTCCAAAACCGGACCAAAGGGATGGAAACCTTGAACTGAGCCCTAATACAGGTGTGAAAGCAGACTATACCCATGTTTCGGCTGTCCATCAATGGTATTCTTGCAGTCAAAAATACCTGAACCCCAATGGAAACCGATGGATCAGTTTTTTAATGAATAATCCATCGTTGAGATCTCTTTGAAATTGGATTTGATATAGGTGTTAGGCTTCCTTTAAATATGGGCTGGGTTCACATATATATCCAGCAGTCCGGCATTTTTTCCTCTAGTGTTTTAGTGAAACACCAGAGAGAAACTGATATCAGGGCTGATCACGTAGTTTTCAATGGGATCATTCATGGCATGAGGCACATCAGTTTTGATGACGTATGCCCTCCTGTTTTGAAGAGAAAAACATTGTGTGAAGGGTCTTTACTGTCCAGTTATGGACGCTGGACTGAAGCACAAAGTGAAATAAAATGTTATCCGGCGTAAAACTTCTGGCCAGTCAATACTTAAATATAGGAACCCAGTCAAAGTTCATTTTCTGGTATTTTTTTGAAGGGGGCATCCGGTTAAAAGCTAACTTTTAAAATTAGATCAAAATGTCTTAAAACAATAAAACAAATGGTATTTACATGTCCTCAACCCCAGTGATCCAGCGCTGCAGCACTATGATTTTCCTGATCTTTGTTGACAGTGGAAGGCAGGTGCCAATCAGAGGCCATAACGTCACCATTCTGAACTCCTGGCATCATGGCGCTCAGGAAGTGAGCACTGATCTTAGAAAAACATGCAGTAATGCTGTGGCCTCTGATTGAAAGGCAGTGGTCACCTGACTTCCGCTGCCAACAGAGATAGAGAGAACCACAGGGTTACAGTCCGGGATCGCTGGGGCTGAGGACAGGTAAGTACCATTTGTGTTTTATTGTTTTAAGCCATTTGGATCTAATTTTAAAAGTTAGTTTTTAAGCGGACAACTCCTTCCTCTAGTGAAAATCAACCATTGAAATACTAAATATAATTATTATTTATGTTTTTTTAACAGGCATTTTTTGTGCCTTTTTTTTTACCTTTGGCTTTTTTTCTACTGACAGGACAAAATCCGTGTGCAGATCCGCACCAAAAACTGGAAAGACGTGGATTTTGACACGGTTTTTAGAGGCAGAATTCACGTGAAAGTTTAAGCATTGAATTACACAGTGTCAACATTCTGCAGATTTTTTGTGTTAATTCCACCTCTAAATACTGTGGCAGAATCCTATCTTTCTGACACAGTTTTTGGCGAGGATCTGCACACAGATTTAGCCCTGTCATCGGGCAAAATCCACATGCAGAATTACAAGGAGTAAAATCACTTTTCAGTGCGTTTCCGCATCAGGAAGTAACATGCCTCTCCTTAACACAGGAACGCTTGTTTCTGCACCGAAATTCCGCACACGGATTTCGGCCATTAACAGGGCAAAATTCACATGTGGATTCGTGCCAAAAATTGCTACAAAAAGCCATGTATTTTGACACTTTTTGAAGCAGAACCTCGATTCCGCCGTGTGAACATATAGGCTAGTGTGAAAAGGACATAACATGAGGCACACTCCAAATACTCAAATATAATTGTGATGATAAAATAAAAGTATAACAGTGTAGCATATAACAAAAATGACTGAAACGCAAAAAAAGAAAATGTATATTCTAAATCCCTTGGCTGGTTAGAATAGGAACTTGTGATTATGTTGCCGTATACTGTCATTTTTCATATCCTTTGTAATATCTGTCAGTTTGTAAACTATTCTATTATCTTCTATCATTCAGTACAGTACTGCATACATTTTTCTGACTCCAGTGCATGAGGGTCAGCACAGAGAATCATGTTTACTAGTAGAGATGAGTAAGCGAGTATCGTCCTTACCGAGTACCTGCCTGCTCGCTTGCAAAGATTCGGGTGCCGGCGTGGGTGAGCGCTGTGTTGCGGGAGTGAGCAGGAGGGAGCGGGGGGGGGAGAGAGATCTCTCCCGCAGCTCCCCGCTCCCCACCCCCCACCGACACCCGAATCTTTGCAAGCGAGCAGGCAGGTACTCGGTAAGGACGATACTCGATCGAGTATCTGTCCTTACCGAGTACGCTCGCTCATCTCTATTTACTAGAATTGCAAAACCCTCTTCTTGTTTCCATTAGTAACTGGTATTTTTTAAGAAAATACCTATATCGGACGATGAATAAAGTTTGTGTGACGGGATCTACAGTTCATCTTAGTAAATCAACCCTATTGTTCAGATTATTCGCTGCAACAAATGAAATCACATTACAAACCTAGAAAGCCATTCCTAACATAGTGAGCGGTGGTTCTCCTCATAACCCTTCGGTAGTATGGCTCAGGGGTTGTTGCCTGACGTAAGGAAATATTAAGAGACACTAAACTACGGGACATTGTTTTCTGGTTTATTGTATAGAACAATGTCATTCTTTTCATTGCTACAATTAGAGAAAGCACTATTTACCAACTCACTATTCCCCGAGTATACCTTCTCATTGTATACTGATATACTGATTGGCATTCACTAAAGGAGTATTCTGGCTGTGAAGTGAGTTTTCAAACATTTCAGATATGAAAGGTGTTTGGACCATATTTATGCACAACTTGGTTATGGTTATAAATCAAGCATCCATTGCTTTCTTATTCTGTCCTCCGATTCTGATGTTAACTAGCATCACTATTGTCCGAGATGGTTGCCACATCCCTATCCAAATGCAGCTTGAAACTACATTTCCAAGTCTCTACTTCCTTCTTCCCCCCCCCCCCCCCCCCCCCCCCTGCTATTGGTCGGAAATCTGCTCATGGGAGCTGAAGAGAAAAAAAGCTGTCCTGGGTCGTTCCTAATGAGTCGCACCTATAGCGCTGAAATGCCTACAGGTCGTATTCATGCCAACCTGTCAGTATACACGTCTGAAGTGCCAGAAGAAGGTAATGGTTTATAGAGCTACAGACACAAAATCCAAAGCAGAACCACATTACAAACTTTAATAATTTTTGATTATCATATATTTGACAGAAACTTCGCGTAACCAGAATACCCCTTTAATTCCGTAAGCCCCATTTACACGGGCTGAATGTCGGGTAAAGGATGCCTGACACTCGTCTCCCCATGTACTCGCTCCCATGGTGTTGCACAGGAGCGAGTATCACTGGCTCACAGCGGGGCGGCTGCAGGAGATTTCTCTTCTTGCTCTCCCCTGCCCCTCTCCATTCATTTAACATAGCGGTCATTCATGAATGGGAACTTTGCCTGTTATACCAAGCCGGACCACTGCAGTGGAAACGGAGCTGTGTATTTCCTGTACAGATCAGTTTTCTGCACAAGCACACTGGCTCAAAAAACAGCTAATTGGCTGGTGTCCCTGGTGGTGGATCCCCACGAGTCCACTATTGATGGTCTGTCCTTAGGATAGGCCATCAATAGTTTAAAGCTAGACAACCCCTTTAAGTAAACATGATATTCCTAATAATACAGTGCCCTGTTTTTTAGGTGTAATGTTGGTTATCTTCCTGCATAGCTTTGTCATTCCTTTTTTTTCAAATTTGATCATCCAACAGTTCTGCTAGGGTATGAAACAGTAGTCTAAGTACAGTGATGCGATTAAAAATTGCCAGATTTGTTCCAGCATACATCTTTCAGCATACAACAACAGATGAAAACTTTTACTCCTGTACTGTATGCCAGGTAATATTTAGCACACAGAAAGTAAACTTGTTAAAAAAATGTTGCAGCATGATGAGGAATACATTGTACAGAATCCCAGAAATAACGTCTGTTACCAAGATCACTAAAGGGAGCGAATGACAGTACTTATACATGGGCACCAATGTTCTTCACTCCTAGAAGAAGGTGGTAAAGGCATTGATATGCTTTGTAATGACTATGACACAGGGGGGATAACTCACCTAGCATTTACACTCTGGGTCCACCTGTACATATATAGGTAAAACTGTGCACAGGACTTCTGAGTTATTGCCCACTGCTATCTGAGGTGTCTAGAGATGAGCGAGCACCAAAATGCTCGGGTGCTCGTTACTCGGGACGAACTTTTCGCGATGCTCGAGGGTTCGTTTCGAGTAACGAACCCCATTGAAGTCAATGGGCGACCCAAGCATTTTTGTATATCGCCGATGCTCGCTTAGGTTTTCATTTGTGAAAATCTGGGCAATTCAAGAAAGTGATGGGAACGACACAGCAACGGATAGGGCAGGCGAGGGGCTACATGTTGGGCTGCATCTCAAGTTCCCAGGTCCCACTATTAAGCCACAATAGCGGCAAGAGTGGGCCCCCCCCCTCCCAACAATGTTTACTTCTGAAAAGCCCTCATTAGCAATGCATACCTTAGCTAAGCACCACACTACCTCCAACAAAGCACAATCACTGCCTGCATGACACTCCGCTGCCACTTCTCCTGGGTTACATGCTGACCAACCCCCCCCCCCCCCCGCACGACCCAGTGTCCACAGCGCACACCAAACTGTCCCTGCCCAGCCTTCAGCTGCCCTCATGCCACGCCACACTCATGTCTATTTAAAAGTGCGTCTGCCATGAGGAGGAACCGCAGGCACACACTGCAGAGGGTTGGCACGGCTAGGCAGCGACCCTCTTTAAAAGGGGCGGGGCGATAGCCCACAATGCTGTACAGAAGCAAAGAGAAATCCAATCCTGTGCCACCTCCATCTGGAGCTGCACACGTGGGCATAGCAATGGGGAACCTATGTGCCACACACTATTCATTCTGTCAAAGTGTCTGCATGCCCCGCGGTTTTTTATAAATAGTCACAGGCAGGTACAACTCGGCAATGGGAATTCCGTGTGCACCCACAGCATGGGTGGCTCCCTGGAACCCACCGGCGGTACATAAATATATCCCATTGCATTGCCCATCACAGCTGAGGTAATGTCGTGCTTAATGCAGGTGGGCTTCGGCCCACACTGCATGCCCCAGTCTGACTAGGGTTCTTTAGAAGTGGACACATGCAGTTACAACTCCGTGTGGACCCACAGCATGGGTGGGTGCCAGGAAGCCACCGGCGGTACATAAATATATCCCATTGCAGTGCCCAACACAGCTGATGTAACGTCAGCTGTAATGCAGGTGGGCTAAAAATTAATTGGATTACACTGTAGGCGAGGGCCCCCAAAAATTGGTGTACCAACAGTACTAATGTACCTCAGAAAAATTGGCCATGCCCAACCAAGAGGGCAGGTGAAACCCATTAATCTCTTTGGTAATGTGGCTTAATTGGTAACTAGGCCTGGAGGCAGCCCAGTTAAAATAAAAATTGGTTGAGGTGAAAGTTTCAACGCTTTAATGAGCATTGAAACGTATAACAATTGTTTACAAAAATTATATGACTGAGCCTTGTGGCCCTAAGAAAAATTGCCCGTTCGGCGTGATTACGTCAGGTTTCAGGAGGAGGAGCAGGAGAAGGAGGATGAGAATTATACACAGATTGATGAAGCTTAAAGGTCCCCGTTTTGGATGGTGATAGAGAACAATGCTTCCATCCGCGGGTGCAGCCTACGTATTGTTTAGGTATCGCTGCTGTCTGCTGGTGGAGAAGAGAAGTCTGGGGAAATCCAGGCTTTGTTCATCTTGATGAGTGTAAGCCTGTCGGCACTGTCGGTTGACAGGCGGGTACGCTTATCTGTGATGATTCCCCCAGCCGCACTAAACACCCTCTCTGACAAGACGCTAGCCGCAGGACAAGCAAGCACCTCCAGGGCATACAGTGCAAGTTCAGGCCACGTGTCCAGCTTTGACACCCAGTAGATTTAGTGGGCAGAGGCGTCACGGAGGACGGTCGTGCGATCGGCTACCTACTCCCTCACCATCCTTTTACAGTGCTCCCGCCGACTCAGCCTTGACTGGGGAGCGGTGACACAGTCTTGCTGGGGAGCCAGAAAGCTGTCAAAGGCCTTAGAGAGTGTTCCCCTGCCTGTGCTGTACATGCTGCCTGATCTCTGTGCCTCCCCTGCTACCTGGCCCTCGGAACTGCGCCTTCTGCCACTAGCGCTGTCGGATGGGAATTTTACCATCAGTTTGTCCGCCAGGGTCCTGTGGTATAGCATCACTCTCGAACCCCTTTCCTCTTCGGGTATGAGAGGGGAAAGGTTCTCCTTATACCGTGGGTCGAGCAGTGTGTACACCCTGTAATCCGTAGTGGCCAGAATGCGTGTAACGCGAGGGTCACGAGAAAGGCATCCTAACATAAAGTCAGCCATGTGTGCCAGGGTACCTGTATGCAACACATGGCTGTCCTCACTAGGAAGATCACTTTCAGGATCCTCCTCCTCCTCCTCCTCAGGCCATACACGCTGAAAGGATGACAGGCAAGCAGCATGTGTACCCTCAGCAGTGGGCCAAGCTGTCTCTTCCCCCTCCTCCTGATCCTCCTCATGCTCCTTCTCCTCCTCCTCATCGCGCTGAGATATAGACAGGAGGGTGCTCTGACTATCCAGCAACATACTGTCTTACCCCGGCTCTGTTTCCGAGCGCAAAGCGTCTGCCTTTATGCTTTGCAGGGAACTTCTCAAGAGGCATAGCAGAGGAATGGTGACGCTAATGATTGCAGCATCGCCACTCACCATCTGGGTAGACTCCTCAAAGTTTCCAAGGACCTGGCAGATGTCTGCCAACCAGGCCCACTCTTCTGTAAAGAATTGAGGAGGCTGACTCCCACTACGCCGCCCATGTTGGAGTTGGTATTCCACTATAGCTCTACGCTGCTCATAGAGCCTGGCCAACATGTGGAGCGTAGAGTTCCACCATGTGGGCACGTCGCACAGCAGTCAGTGCACTGGCAGATGAAACCGATGTTGCAGGGTGCGCAGGGTGGCAGCGTCCGTGTGGGACTTGCGGAAATGTGCGCAGAGACGGCGCACCTTTCCGAGCAGGTCTGACAAGCGTGGGTAGCTTTTCAGAAAGCGCTGAACCACCAAATTAAAGACGTGGGCCAGGCATGGCACGTGCGTGAGGCTGCCGAGCTGCAGAGCCGCCACCAGGTTACGGCCGTTGTCACACACGACCATGCCCGGTTGGAGGCTCAGCGGCGCAAGCCAGCTGTCGGTCTGCTCTGTCAGACCCTGCAGCAGTTCGTGGGCCGTGTGCCTCTTATCTCCCAAGCTGAGTAGTTTCAGCACGGCCTGCTGACGCTTGCCCACCGCTGTGCTGGCATGCCGCACGACACCGACTGCTGGCGACTTGCTGCTGCTGACACATCTTGATTGCAAGACAGAGGTTGCGGAGGAGGAGGATGGTTTACTGGAGGAAGCATACACCGCCGCAGATACCACCACCGAGCTGGGGCCCGCAATTCTGGGGGTGGGTAGGATGTAAGCGGTCCCAGGCTCTGATTCTGTCCCAGCCTCCACTAAATTCACCCAATGTGCCATCAGGGAGATATAGTGGCCCTGCCCGCCTGTGCTTGTCCACGTGTCCGTTGTTAAGTGGACCTTGCCAGTAACCGCGTTGGTGAGGGCGCGTACAATGTTGCGGGAGACGTGGTCGTACAGGGCTGGGACAGCACATCGGGAAAAGTAGTGGCGACTGGGAACTGAGTAGCGCGGGGCCGCCGCCACCATCATACTTTTGAAAGACTCCGTTTCCACAACCCTATACAGCAGCATCTCCAGGCTGATAAATTTGGCTATGTGCACGTTTAACGCTTGAGCGTGCGGGTGCGTGGCGGCGTACTTGCGCTTGCGCTCCAACACTTGCGCGAGTGACGGCTGGACGGTGCGCTGACAGACATTGGTGGATGGGACCGAGGACAGCGGAGGTGAGGGTGTGGGTGCAGGCCAGGAGACGGTAGTGCCTGTGTCCTGAGAGGGGGGTTGGATCTCAGTGGCAGGTTGGGGCACAGGGGGAGAGGCAGCAGTGCAAACCGGAGGCGGTGAACGGCCTTCGTCCCACCTTGTGGGGTGCTTGGCCATCATATGTCTGCGCATGCTGGTGGTGGTGAGGCTGGTGGTGGTGGCTCCCCGGCTGATCATGGCGCGACAAAGGTTGCACACCACTGTTCGTCGGTCGTTAGGCGTCTCAGTGAAAAACTGCCAGACCTTTGAGCACCTCAGCCTCTGCAGGGTGGCATGGCGCGAGGGGGCGCTTTGGGAAACAGTTGGTGGATTCTTCGGTCTTGCCCTGCGTCTACCCCTGGCCACCGCACTGCCTCTTGCAACCTGCCCTGCTGCTGCCCTTGCCTCCCCCTCTGAAGACCTGTCCTCAGTAGGCGTAGCAAACCAGGTGGGGTCAGTCACCTCATTGTCCTGCTGCTCTTCCTCCGAATCCTCTGTGCGCTCCTCCCTCGGACTTACTGCCCTTACTACTACCTCACTGATAGACAACTGTGTCTCATCGTCATCGGCCTCCTCACCCACTGAAAGGTCTTGAGACAGTTGCCGGAAGTCCCCAGCCTCATCCCCCGGACCCCGGGAACTTTCCAAAGGTTGGGCATCAGTCACGATAAACTCCTCTGGTGGGAGAGGAACCATTGCTGCCCAATCTGAGCAGGGGCCCGAGAACAGTTCCTGGGAGTCTGCCCGCTCCTCAGAATGTGTCATTTTAATGGAGTGAGGAGGCTGGGAGGAAGGAGGAGCAGCAGCCAGAGGATTCATAGTTGCAGCAGTGGACAGCGCAGAACTCTGGGTGGACGATAGATTGCTGGATGCACTTTCTGCCATCCACGACAGGACCTGCTCACACTGCTCATTTTCTAATAAAGGTCTACCACGTGGACCCATTAATTGTGAGATGAATGTGGGGATGCCAGAAACGTGCCTCTCTCCTAATACTGCAGCAGTCTGCTGCGATACACCTGGATCAGGAGCTCGGCCTGTGCCCACACCCTGACTTGGGCCTCCGCGTCCTCGCCCACGTCCACGTCCTCTAGGCCTACCCCTACCCCTCAGCATGCTGTATTACCAGTAATGCAGAAACAAAACGCTGTAATTAAATGTGTCGCTTATTGGCCTGTGGTTGGAGGCTGACTTCGCTTACGGAACGCCAGGAAATAATTTTGCGCAAGCCTGCTGTAACACTTAGCTGGCTGCGTATGAATTAGGAGGACTACTACACCCAGCACAGACCCAGAACACTGAGGACAGTCACAGGCAGCCCAAATAGATTTTTTTCCCCAAATGTTTTTGCAAAGGCCCACTGCCTATATTCAATCAATATATCTCTTCTCTCTCTGCATCACCGCTACTGGCCCTGGAGTATGTCAAATAACTGCAGAGTGTTGCACTGTGGACTGGAATACAGCGGTGATTTAACAGCCAACACAGAGCCAGGAAATAAATTTGCGCAAGCCTGCTGTAACACTTAGCTGGCTGCGTATGAATTAGGAGGACAACTACCCCCAGCACAGACCCAGTACACTGAGGACAGTCACAGGCAGCCCAAATAGATTTTTTTCCCCTAATGTTTTTGGAAAGGCCCACTGCCTATATTCAATAAATATGTCTTCTGTCCCTGCCTCACAATATATGTCTTCTGTCCCTGCCTCACAATATATGTCTTCTGTCCCTGCCTCACCACTACTGGCCCTGCAATATGTCTAATTACTGCAGGGCGCAATGCTCTGCACGGCCGATATACAAAAAAAAAAAATGTGCAACACTGCAAAAAGCAGCCTCCACAGTACTGCACACGGTTAGATGTGGCCCTAAGAAGGACCGTTGGGTTTCTTGAAGCCTAAAATACTCCTAACGCTCTCCCTATAGCAACTCCGGCACCAGCAGCACTTTCCCTAAAGTATGTCAGAACACATCTGTGGCGAGCCGCGGGAGGGGCCGATTTTTATACTCGGGTGACACCTGATCTCGCCAGCCACTCACTGCAGGGGGGTGGTATATGGCTTGAACGTCGCAGGGGGAAGTTGTAATGCCTTCCCTGTCTTTCTATTGGCCAGAAAAGCGCGCTAAAGTCTCAGAGATGAAAGTGAAAGTAACTCGAACATCGCGTGGTACTCGTAACGAGTAACGAGCATCTCGAACACGCTAATACTCGAACGAGTATCAAGCTCGGACGAGTACATTCGCTCATCTCTAGAGGTGTCATATGATGACATGAGAAGTAGGAATAACTGATGGAAAGGAGCCTTTACAGTCACATGACTTGATAATAAGTGGTTTTGTTGTTGGGAAAATAAGAGCGATCACAGTCTGAACACATGGGCAATTATACAAAAATGTATTGACCTTAAAGGGGTTGTCCGGGACTTTGGGGATTCTTTAGGTCATCAATAAGTGATTGGTGGGAGTCCACCGCTCTGGATCCCCACAGTAAGCTAATACCTGGCACCGCAGTCAGTATAGAAAAGAGAGCAGATCTTGCCGTCTCTATTGCGGTGGCCTGGTTTAGTAGTGCAGGCACAGCTCCTATTAAATTGAATAGAAGTTGTGCCTGCACTCCTAAACAAGGTTGCTTCAGTATAGGCGGCGCAGTCTACTTCCTTTGCTGTTTGTACTGACAGAGTTGCCAAGAATCAACTGATCAGCTAGGATTCTGAGCAATGGACCCTTGCCAATTAATTATTGAAGACCCATCAAGAGAAAAATCCCAGAAGTCCCAAACAACGCCTTTAAAGAAAATCTGTGATATTTACTACCCTTTGATAAGAGTATTGGAGAAATGCTCATCTTCAAAGCTGATCTTGTACCACAGTTGGACCATACACCTGATGTATGGTTCTGTATCCAAGTAATATATAAATAATGTACATAACTAAGACGAAGTAAAGGAGTCCCTAATATTGACCTCAACCTTAGAAAACTCCTTAACACAGGAAACTCTGACTGAATGCCGAGGAGTGCCTCCTTTTTGCTGTATACCTCAACTGTATGTTTAGATTGCGATTTTATCCATACTTATGTCTGCAACCTGAGACAAATGCTGCTGAATAAAAGATGGCAGAAGGTGAATATTAAGAGTATTTACATCATATACATCACAAAAATATGACATTATGATCATCACTCACGAGAACAAGGGAGCCAAGGGCCCTTCGGCTTGTTTCCTGCACAGCTATGCTCTCAGCCACCTACCCTAGAGGGAACTGTAACACACCTTCATTGAATTGAATGGGATTGTTTTGTAGGTCCCATCATAGCATGTGATTGGGATGCCATCATGCAGGTAAATACTGCAAAGAAGTCTTTAAACAAAGGCTGGACAGACATCTGCTGGGGATGATTTAAGGCCCATTTAGACAGGAAGAGTGTTGGGCAAACAATGCCCGACCCTTGTCCCTGCACATACTTGCTCCCGTGCACCTGCAGGAAAGCTAGTACGGCTGGCTCACAGCAGGGAGGCTGCAGGAGATTTCTCGCTCCCACGCTCTCTGCATTGACTTAACATATTGGCTGTTCAATACTGAACGGCTGCTATTTACATTGAACGATTAGCGATCAGCTCATCATGCAGCATAAACGATAGACGATGAGCTGAACGATGAACGTTCAGTGTAAATAGCAGCCGTTCAGTATTGAACGGACGCTATGTTAAGTCAATGGAGAGGGGAGGGGGAGCGTGAGGAGAGAAATCTCCTGCAGCCTCCCCACTGTGAGCCAGCGATACTAGTTCCCATGTAGGTGCACGGGAGTGAGTATGTGCGGGGGTGAGTGTTGGCCATCGTCTGCCCAACACTTATCCCATCTAAATGGAGCTTTAAAACATTGCATCGAGTAGGGAGTTGGGCCTCATGACCCTGGAGGTCCCTTTCAACTTCCAAAGATTCTTAGCAGTAGCGCCAAACTAGCGTTTCCGCTTCTTCATTCTGAGGGGATGGGGTCCTGGCAGTCTGACCCACAGCAGTCCTAATGATTTGTAATCACTTACCATCATGGGAATACACCATTAAAAAGTTCGATCATCGTTATGAACTTTTATATGGATCCAACAAGGATATTTTTACTTATTATTCCATTGTGGCTATACTGTTGGACAATATATTGGCACAGTATCTTAGGCCACTCTCACACAGCCGTTTGTAAAAACGCTGCATTTTTAAAGCAGCATTTTACTGTGTTTAGAGCTGCATTTTTTGCGCATTTGCCTGCATTCAAACTGCACTTTTTGCACAGTAAAAACACAGACAAACAAGCTGATGATGTCAGAAGTAGAGATGAGCGAGTATATTCGCTATGGACAATTACTCGATCGAGCATTGCCCTTAGCGAGTACCTGCCCGCTCGGGAGCAAAGATTCGGCTGTCGGCGGCGGGCGGGGAGCGACGGGGGAGAGCGGGGAGAAACGGAGAGGAGATCTCTCTCTCCTTCTCTTCCCCCCCCCCCGCCGCTCCCCCCTGCTCATGGCCGCAACTCACCTGTCACCCACGCCGTCAGCCGAACCTTCTCTGCCAGGTGGGGAGATACTCTCTAAAGACAATGCTCAATTGAGTAATTGCCCTTAGCGAGTATGCTCGCTCATCTCTAGTCAGAAGTGGTCAAAACCATAAGAAACACCACTGAAATAGTCACATGCCTGCATAGTCGCTATTTTAATGAGCTTTCCTGCATTATGGTGATAGTCCAGTGCCAGCTATTCTCTGGAGAGGATGGTCCTTAGCAAAGCGGTCCTTATCATTTATGGCATTGCTCTTCCAAATTACTGCTTTTTCTTTCATCAAAGCAATACGTTGGCACATGTCTGCTGGAGCCATGTTTTTGCTTTGTCAGCACTATAAACTGTGTGAGAAGGAGCTACTGATGGCATAGAAATCTGTGTGAAAATACTGTGTTGCACCACGTTTCTACTCTGTTTTTCACGCACACCATTCATTTCAATGGACGATGTAGTGTGTAAAACACTGAAAAATAGAACACGCAGCATTCGATGTAGCACACGCTAAAAACGGTACACTAAAACGCTCATCTGAGAGGCCACTGTGAAATTAATGGAGACTTAGCACACGGTAATCGCTGTGGAATAAAACACCTGTGTATGAATGACCTAACAAATATTAATTACACATTTAGGCCTCCTTCACATGGGCGACAAAGTCGCACGATTTTGTAGCATTGCTACGATGCTACAAATCACATGTATGAGAAGCCCATGGTTTCCTATGGGTTCTTTCACACATGAGATGTTTTGTAGCATGATACAAAACGACACACAAACATCGCAGCTCCGGCGATATGCCCGCGACACACGAGGTTTTGTAGTACATGTTTCTCTATGGAGCCTTCCTCTCTGTTGCATCGCATCGCATGAAAACGGGGTTTGTATGCGATGCGATGCAACTTTGACAGTAGCAGATGCTACTGTCAAAGCTATAATCGAAGCCCTAGCTGCCGGGGAAAAAGAAAACACACATACATCACTTCTCCTGTGCTGTCAGCCTGGCCGCAGCTTCTCCCCAGGTCCCAGCACTGATCTTCTTCTCTTTTGGCCAAGGATTCAAAAATCCCCGCCTCCTGGAAGCACTGGCTGTGATTGGCTGACACTTAGCTCATCACAGCAAGTGCTCAATGAATGGCAGTGATTGAGCCATTCTTCGAGTACTGGCTGTGATTGGCTAAGTGTCAGCCAATCACAGCCAGCGCTTCCAGCAGCCGCGGATTTTTCAATCCCCGGCCAGAAGATGAAGAAGAACAGTGCCAAGACATGGGGAGAGATGATGTATACTTTTTTTTTTCCTTTAGCTACAGCTTATTTTCAGGGTAGGGATTATATTTCAAGCTCCCCCCGAAAATCCTCGCACGTGATTTTACAAAGTCGCGCAATTTTGTAGGTTTACATGCGACTTTGTAGCGCTACAAAATCACAGTATTGCTGCGAGAAAATCGCAGTGATATCGCACGGTACAGCGATGCGATATCGCTGCGATTTTCTCGCAGCACTGTGGTGTCGCCCGTGTGAAGGAGGCCTTAAGGACACAGAATTTTTTTTTCCAATTTTTGGTCTCTACTCCCCATTTTTAAAAAAATCATAATTCTTTTTTTTCTGTCTATGTAGATGTCTGAGGGCTTGTTTTTTGCGGGACGAGTTGTATTTTTCAATGGTGCTATTTATTGTACCATATAATGTACTGAAAAACTTTTAAAATTTCTAAGTGTAGTGAAAAGGGAAAAAACGCAATTTCGCCATCATTGGGGGTAGTGTTGTTTTTATGACCTACACATGCAGGAGATAAGACATGATAACTTTATTCTGTGGGTCAGTATGATTACAATGATACCAAACGTATTTAGCTTTTTTGCTGTACTACTTTAAAAAAATAAAATCTTAAAAGAATATATTTTCTGCCGCCATCTGACCACCATAACTGTCTTATCTTCTCATCAATGCCGTTACGTAATGGCTCACCTTTGTGGGATAACCTGTGGTGTCTATTGGTGCCATTTTGAAGTGCAGACATTTGATCACTTTTATAAAAAAAAATTTCTAGGAAACAGGGTGACCAAAAAAGTGCAATTCTGGCAAGTATTATTTTCTGACAATGGTCAGCATGCAGGATAAATTAGGGGTTACTTTGATACATCGGACTTTTTGGATGTGGTAAGACTGAATATATTGTATTGTTTATTTTAATATTTTTAATAGAAATACGGGAAAGGGGTTTTACCCCTTAAGGCTGGGTTCACACGGGGCGGATTTGCCGCGGAAATTCCGTCCGGAGTTTCACCGCGGCAAATCCGCCTGCGGCCGCTAATCTCGGGATTAGCCAGCCAAGTGGATGAGATTTCTCAGAAATCTCATCCACACAGGACGGCCAATCCGCTGTGGTTAATCCAGCCGAAACCACAGCTGCGGCGCAGCTTTGCCGACCGCAGCCGCGGCTTTGCCGACCGCAGCATTTCCATTCTTTTTTCTTTCCACTGCGGCTGCGCTCTCCTCTATTGGAGCACTGGCCGCAGTGGAAGAGCGAGCGGCCAGGCTGCTTCAAAGCCGCTCGCTTTAAATTTCTCACTTTTCCACTGTAGCTGGGGCATCCATAGGTGCAGCTTCCATAGGAGCCCCAGTTACAGGGGAAAACATCCCCCTGTAGTAACAATAGTCACTGGCAGAGCTGATCAGGGTCTGCTAGGACTCTGCAGCTCTGCTCTAACAGGGGGCATCGGGCAGTCACATGCTTGCAGGGTCGCATAGTGGAAGTAATACTTCCATTTTCACTTCTTAGTACATAGCGCTCATTAAGCGCTATGCACCTGGGAAAGGAGAAGGCAGAAGCAGTTAAAAGCCACTTCTCCTTTGGGTCCTTAGTTATGGCTAACAGCTGAGAACCTGACCTGCTACTGCTTGATTGCAAGAGCTAAAGCTTTAATCCCATGCCATACTTCTGCTATCGGCCGGATTAAAGCCCAGGACCAAGTGCCATATATTTGCTTGGTCCCTAAGAGGTTAAAAACTTTTAATATCTTTTAATTTTACAATAATAAAAACACTTATTTTCCACTTATTTTTATTTATTTTTTAGTCACCAAAGAGGACTTGAACTTATGATCGTTTAATCGCTTGTACCATATAATGCAATTATATATTTCTGCAGCCATTGTATTAAAAAGTGCCGTACGGATTTCTTAATAAGCAGAAATACATGGCAGCTCTTGGGGCCTTTAGGAGGCCATGACACCTGATTGGCAACTTAAGATCTCATTACAGAGGGGCTGATCAGGACCTCTAATTGTCAATCGGGGCATATAAACGCCGCTGTCAGAATAGACAATGGAATTTAAAGGGTTAACAGACACAATTGACATGAACGCTGATTGTGGCTATTGCAGCCTGGTGTCAGCTGTCAAAAACAGCTTGCACTAGCTGTGCATGAATTGGTTTTCTCGCCCAGCCGATATACGTCGTCTCTCTCTGCAGTGGGGAGCCCGGAAGAGCCAGGAGCAGTGCTCTGAGCTCCCGCCCCCTCTCTGCCTCCTCTCCACCCCTCTGCACTATTTGCAATGGGGAGAGGCGGGGCAGGGCTAATTCTCGGAACTTAACCCCGCCCCGTCCCGCCTCCTCTCATTGCAAATAGTGCAGAGGGGCGGAGAGGGGGTGGAGAGGAGGCAGAGAGGGGGCAGGAGCTCCATTCCTGCTCCTAGCTCTTCCATCCTCCCTCCCCCTGCAGATGAGGACACCGTATATCGGTTCGGCGTGAAAACCGAGCCGATATACGGTCGTCTGTATCCAGCCTTATGCTGCAGAGAGAATCCACAGCCTGCACCATGTCAATTTGTTCTGTGGATTTTTACAGCAGGTCTCACTCCATTAAACTGGGGGTGGGTGGGAAAACAGGGTTGGGACAAGGGGCAGGCAATGGTAGGTGACCGTCCAGGGCACCACCTTACCACATGTGAGAGGATGGGCGCAATTTTATTGGCAATTTCTTTTTTTGTTTGTAGCACTTAACATTCTACAAATTAAACGCTTTCAACACTGATAAAGATTCTTATTGTTACCGGGGTCCCCGGGAATGATGAGCATGGTTTCCATTACTCAATGCTCATCAGTCCAATGTTGCCCATGTCAGGAACAAGTGTGCATCAGTGTCAGGATGTGGCATGCTGCCCTTAACAGAGGAGGACCCAGTGAACTAGAGCGGCAACAGCGGCGGCAAAGCATGTACAGAGTGGTGGGAGCGGTGCCAGGAGAGAAGGACAAGAGAGTAAATTGTTTTTGTGATCTGGTTTGATCTCTGAAAGCACATTAGATCTATATTCATTACAGGGTCTGTGGGCCAGTGCAAAATCTACAACAGGGCCCTCCAGCTATCATGTGTCATTTATAATACTGGTGTCTTCTTTGGTGACAGAGGGGTCTTTGGGACCCATAAGGGTCCAGGGTCTGGGTGCGATTGCTACTGCTGCACCCACTATAGCTATGCCCTGGACCAAATATATTTCAGAAGTAATGTCTGCAGTCTTTGAAAGAAATTGTCAGGGTGGTCTGGGTGGAATAGAGAAGAAAAGTATATATTTACTCTGCATGTATCCAGTTCTTTCAAATGGTGTTTATATCTCTTTCAACAGAGAGTAAGTTTGTTTTTTGTTTTTTTTATAGATTTTAGGACTTGTGGGTGTGTGTATGCAAATCTGCCTCACCTGCCTAGGGCAACAAATCCCCTTGTTCCTGTCCTAGGTGAAAGCTACTACAAATTTGCTCCAAAATCCATATCAAGATCCAGACTGTTTGGTGTAAATTTGCTGCTGTGAAAAATCTACAGCAAATTTGCAACATGTGAACATACTCTCAGGGTGGTTTCACACGGGCAAGAAAATCATGTGAATTTTACGCGATTTTCACCTGCTCCGATAGTCAGTAAAAAAGCAGACTAACCAATGATTTACAATGGTTTCATTCCTATCTGCGATGTTTTCACTGATGTTGAGAGGATAAACAATCATGGTTTGCTCTATCTTTCTGCGATGTGTGATTTTTATCTCCCATGTATTCCTAAGGAGGCTTCCTTTTATTTCATCGCAACACTACAAACGTGCATTGCGAAGCGATTTTAGCATTACAAATCCCATTGACTTGTGCGATAAAAAATCGTGTGATATTATCGCCCGATTTTATCGGAAGCGGCAGCGATGCAAGATTATACCTCAAAAAAAAGATTGCTATGCTCACAATTCGCAGTGAATAAAAATGTGATTTTGGCGCAATTTTCTCGGGGTAAAATCATGATTGCCCTATGGAATTAGCCTCAGAGGAGAAACAGTTTCTAACATTTAGAAAATAGTTGGAGAGGGTCTGGTCCATGAGTTTATAATCTACTGATGTGGCACAGTTCAATGTATCCTAGAAGTGGCTTTATTGTGCACTGTGATGGCTCACTAAGGTACCATTACACAGGATGACTATCAGCCTAATAACACTGATAAACAAAGATTTTGCTACTGGGAGAAAAACACATTATTTACATGAAATCGAGTACACCGAATCCAAATCTGAAGTCAAAATTCACCTAGAACATATAGATCTTAAGTTAAAGGCCAACTACAGTTTAGCGACAGTTTGCTAGATTAGCCCACATATTGATGCATGGCAACATTACAATCGCTGCACCATTACCTGCATCATACCCTTCAGCACCCTGTGTGCAACACATCCTGGCAGCAGCAGGTTCCTGCAGCATCCTGGCACGTCTGAGCATGTCTGTAAGCTTCTAGCTGACAATACTGTTTTCTTATATAGCTAATATTTCTGTTTGAGCATAAAGATGAGCAGGCGGAGCTATGTTCACCATCCAGATCATTTTTGCTACATTTATGGTAAATACACCACATGCGTTCAGTGTGAAAACCTGACAAAGAGAGTGAAGGTTGCTTGCAAGTATTGTTTTGGTGAAAATTGGAGATCAAGCCAAAGATCTCACATCTGCTGCCCTGCACTTTGGCCTCACATAGTGGCTCAATGGCAAGAGGAAGGCAATGCCGTTTGCTGTGCCTTTGATTTGGCACAAACTGAAAGATCAGCACTCGGACGGCTATTTCTGCATGACCAATGTTACTGGATTTTCAGATAAGAACAAGTTAAAAATAGTTCCTCCTAATTGTGAGCGATCCTTACAAAGTGACGCAGAGGCCGTCCAGAGTTGGGCACACTGTTGGCAGATACAATGTGCTACATGTATCACTGGTTGATCCAATGAGAGTGTACCTTCCACCAATTCACATTACGCTGGGCCTAGAACCAAACTTTGTCATGGCTATGGATAATAATGTAAATGGTTTCCAGTATCTGAAGGACAAGTTTGGAAAAACCAAAACGGAAGCCAAACTAAAATCAGGAATTTTTCTGAAATCTGCAAATTAATGCGTGATGATGATGCATTCAGATCCAAATTGAGCGTGCTTGAACTCGCCGCTTGGGATGCATTTATGCTAGCTGTGCAAAACTTTCTTGACAACCATCGGGCTGAAACCATGCTGAACTTGTAAGCAACATGTTAGCAGCGTATCAGCAACTCGGCTGCCGAATCTCGCTCAAAATTTCTAACATTCTCATATGGAATTTTTGGGTGACGTGAGTGATGAACACGGGGAAAGGTTGCACCAAGATATTGCCACCATGGAAAAAAGATAAGTATGTGCATTGCGTAAAGACTGAAGTGAACTTTTTATTTACACGTTTGTTAATGGGAACAAGTTTTTGTAATCTCTCAGATTTGAAGTATGATATAGTTCTGTACACTGGCTGGACAACCCACATAAAATCAGTTTCTTGTTTCTGTATGAATAGCCAATGACACAGTGTATAACTTCAGAACCCGACATCCTAGGCAAAGTCCGACTACAGATTTGAACTCTACATACTCAGGGCTCAGTCACACGGACGCATCGGCACCCGTACACAAGCGCCGATGCGCCCGTGTGACTGGGCCCTCACTGCAGGAGAAAGACCGCAGTACCGCAAGACGGACGACTCCCCGCAGCGCTGAAGAAAGAACACATGACCGGCAATGAAGCCAGTCACATGTTCTTTCTCCCGGCGCTGCAGAGACGTCCGTCTTGAGGTACGGCCGTCTCCTTCCTGCAGTAACACAGGCGCCGATGTGGCCGTGTGACTGAGCCCTCAGTTTAGTATCAGACACATGAAATACCCCAAGTAGCAGGCACAATTTTTTCCCTGTGATCCAGTGTAATCGTTCAAAAGAGCGAATTCAAAGAATAATTGTTCTGGGTAAACATGGTCACCAACAGGGTGCCAAGCAATAAGTTGATAGTTGTTTTATTTTAGTTTTGCAAAAAATAGTAGCTGGTTGATCAAAAGTCATCTGGTGTAAAGTCACAGTCATTCAATTTGAACGACTTGCAAACGAATTTGCATTGAGATCCCCTCTGTGAACGATATCTCAGCAAACAACTGATGAACAATCATTACTCTCTGTAAAAGCAAACAAACGACTGTCAATTTTACTAGAGATGAGCGGACGTACTCGGTAAGGGCGATTTCGCAATCGAGCACCGCGATTTTCGAGTACTTCACTACTCGGGTGAAAAGTACTCGGGTGCGCTGTGGGTGAGCGGGGGGTTGCAGCAGGGAGTGGGGAGGAGAGGGAGAGAGAAAGGGCTCCCCCTTGTTCCCCACTGCTACCCCCCACTCCCCTCTGCAACCCCCCGCCCCACAGCGCACCCGAGTACTTTTCACCCGAGTAGTGAAGTACTCGAAAATCGCGGTGCTCGATTGCAATTACCGAGTACGCCCTTACCGAGTACGTTCGCTCATCTCTAATTTTTACGCTTCAATACGTTTTCTGAGCAACTATCTGAACGATGGTTGCTCTGTGTAAAGATAATTTTAGGCTAGCTTCACATGGGCGTATTCGTGCACATTTTTACGTGTGCAGATTTTGCGTACACCATATGCAGAGAATAGAACTTATGGGTCTTATTGGGTTCATTGACATTTCTGTATTTTGTACACAAGAAAAAAACTGCAGCATTTTCTATTTTGCGCATCAATAATTCCCATAGAAGCCTATGGGATGTGCGCAATTGTGTGCGCAATACGCAAGGAAATGTGCAATAAGCTCCGCACATCCCATTCCTTGGGAATTCCATGGGAAACAGAACACAGCTTGAACTCATTAGACTAAATAGCCATTTAAATCTGGGCATGGTTGTGTCTCGTGTGCAATAAAACATTGCACTATGAGCGAGCGCAAAAACTACAGTAAAGTACACCAATTTGTGCATAAAAAAACTAATTCATAGTGCAAATACATTGCGCTGAGGCACGCATATGCTCTTGTGAGGCTGCCTTTACAGACAGAAAATTGTAGGGAAAAATCGTTTGCATTTGCGAATTCGGATTGTATAAATCGGTCCTATTCTGCTAACGATTTTCCAGGGATTTTCAGGGGTACTGGCGATTTTTCTGCTCAATTTTTTTCTTTGCTGAATATGTTTTTCATGCGTATATAAAAAATCTTATCTTTTTTCTCTTTTCTTTTAAACTATGGTTTCCATGGTTGCCTGTGTTAAAATTGAATAGTACTTACATCTTGCAAGTGCAAATCTGATTATTTAGACACATCCATAGACTTGCGTGGACATTTTTTGTCTAAAAATTGCTCCAAAATCGGACATGCAGCCACGTTTTTTTACTTGAAATGTTCAACCAAATAAAAAATTACAAGTATAAATATATCCATTTAAAATAATGTATTATTTCTGTATGATTTTTGCCCAATTTTTTTAGTCCATAAATTTAATGAAAAAATTGTTTGTGTGAATATACCCTTATGTGCGTTAAAAAAATGATCGTACTACAGACCGAAAGTACGCCCATGTGAATGAGCCTGCTCTTCCATTGTTTTTAATGAGCAACAGAATGGACAAATTGTGCAAAAGCAACTCTGATATGACCCAATCTTGTATCCATAGACTGGGGATGTATTTAGAGGGAGATACTTGATGGTCCACTATTTTTTGTAGAGTCTCAGTGTACATAGGACGAGGTAAAGCATACAGGCAGTCTAATGTGTGAAGTGGGCATTACATAAGAAGTGTGATCTTCAAAGTGCCTGTGTGCCTGGCAGAGCAGAGTGGATGTGCCTATTAATGTAATATCCATCATGCAGATACACATCTTCTGCTTTAAAGTGATATTGTGGGAATCAATTAGGTATGCAGATTACATTTCACAAATGTCCAAATGTTAAACTTCTGGCTGCTGTGCAGCAAACAGTATTATGTTTCTCTATGGTGGGGTCAGGCTTACAATATAATTAATGTGTGTTGTAGACCACTCTGAGCAGATAGAGCAAAGAACCCTAAAGAAGGGAAGTCGTGTCAGCAAGATAAGACCCTGAGCATCTCCTGAGCACATGACAAACTACAGGTAATATGGAAGCTTTAGTTCCCATGACACAGGCTGTCCACTGGACAGCAATCTATCAGCATACAGGGGCGCCAGGGGCAAGGAGCCCTGTTCTGCAGCACATGTATTCTTCATATATAATATTATTGCATAACTGTATCATTGGAGTGTATTTCTATGGATATTATCATTTGGGGTGTATTGTATATACAGAGGTGTGTGCAAATAAAATTGTATTACATATATACTCCATTCAATATTTGACTCTGATAATATGATAAATGATATGTGATAATACTGATAAATATGTTTTATTTACAGATTAAAAGTGGCAACTTTTTTCTGTTATTTACCACAGTTCACAGAGGTTTAGCTTTACTGATTGCTTTCTATACCAGACACCGAATGGAGTAATACAATGTTTTATTGCACATCTCTGTACTGCACTATATCATATTATCTTTTGTGCCACTAGAGCTATATTCATTATATTAAATAATAATTTCAGAAATTTATACTGCAAATATATAGTCTATATTATATCATTTCAATTACTCGAAACACTTTCATATCAACGTTATATACACTTTAATACAATTAAATTACATAAGGTTTTCATTTATATGTGATTTCAAATAATATATTATTACTGTTGTTATTATCATTACCATTATTTATTTGCAGTGTTATAAGAGTAAAATCATTTCGCAACATCATTCACTGTCAGTATACAGTCCTTCAAAGTTATTTACCAATCTAAACTATTTATGATGCATAGACGTAATAGCAATAATAATAATAATGTAACTATGATGTTTGTTATAGATGCGGTAGTTACTTATGGCCATGATACATAATGTCGGGATTGTTTCCGTTTATTTCTTTGGAACTTTGTAAATGGACAGGTAATGGGGGGAAATGAGTCTTCCCCATATAATAATGAGGACTGTGTTGTGTATTCCCTCTAATTGAAGATGTGATTGTGTTATCTACACATACAGGTGTCTCATCAGTAAACATTGTACATTGTTATACACGGGGACAGGGTGGAGGAGACTTGTGTAGCTGATGCTCACAGATAATGTAAGTGATTAGTAATCCCCCATCTCCACTACATAAAGTTATCTTATCGCTGTACTGATAACACAACCAAGGTCCATAAACCAACTAAACAAGTGTATTTTATTCGATGCGTTGTAGAATGTAAAGGTTGTTTCTTATCCTGCTGTTTCTTTGTTTATGTTATGTTTTACATTGCATTATATAGCTTTACATTCTATTATATAGTTTGTACATTACACAGTTTGATTTCTACATTATTAGATTTAGTATGTAATTCTAAAATTAGGAAATAAGTTATTTGGGTAGATACATTTTAGTTTTTACAAATTCATGTATGTCTAAACTGTCGGTAGTAATAATAAAAACAATTGTAGCAGTAAGAAAAGTAAATGTTTATGTTTACTACTGCATACACACAGCAGTCTTGATCCGTTGTAGTAATAATACTAATCGTTATTACTATATATGCTGATAATTAGCATTATAACATAAAATATACAGAAATTATAGACACACACACACACACACACACACACACACACACACATATATATATATATATATATATATATATATATATATATATATATATATATATATATGGGTCTGCTTATTTTTCGTGGTTTTATCATTTTTTCATTATCTTTGCTTCCTTTCCTGCTATTGTTGCATTTTTGTTCACTGTTATCATTTCTACAATTTTATGTGCTGTTCTCCCGTAGGTATAAAATAATAACATTATTTATCTACAGCATCACAAATTCTGGTCTGGCTGCCCCACGTGGCTAAAGACATTGCAGTAAATATTTGTAGGTCCCCCCTAACATTCCATAGAAACTGTATGGGATGAAAGTGTCTTCCCTGCAGGTAAGTGTAATGGGTAAATAATGTGTTTGATAGCCCCAGGTATTCAATTCATTTAGTAACTAATGGCCAACATGAAAGTCACGACTTGTGGGTATTAGCATAAGCCAAGTGACCATTCCCAGAAAGAAAGCTCTGCACTAAACCCATAACCTGGTACTGATCATTAAAGACCCACACTCACACCTCATTATAGAGCTCAGCAGGAGAGAGGACCCCTGGCACTGGGAATAGCTCTGCTACCTGGGGTGTCATTTGGTTTTGGTGGAAGAAAAAAAAAAACATTTGAAGTTAAGTGACAAAAGAGAAAGGTGCAGAAATAAGTACATCAAACGCCTACATTTACCCAAACAGCAAGTACAGCGCAGAGAATAATAACTGCAGTCCCTCTGTGCAGAATAGAGTCAATATATATGTCATTCCTCCACTCACTTGACAGTCAACTTCCTACACACATCCTCTAACCTTATATACTGTATACACATCTCTATGTATCTATCTCATACCTATCTAGCTAGCTAGCTATCTTATTAAAGATGATGGTTACAGATAATAGAGTATTGGGAGAGGGCTTTAGCATTATTGCATTTATAACAGTTGAAGGTGAGAAAATAGTAATTGTATTATTAGAAGAAAAAATCTGGTCAGGCTATAACCATGTGATGATGATGATGAGAAGGAGGAGACTGTGACATTATTACTAATCCCATTTAAGGTGCACCTGGCCCCAGTACTCTATAATTATCACTATATGTGGCTATATGGGGAGCGTGAAATCTCTTGCCCCCTCCCTCTCCACAAGAGGATCAGTTCTGTGGAATGTAATTGTCCTGTTCCCATATACCTGTCTGTGGAACTGTGGAAGAAAGAAGGCAGATGACATCTATCTATCTATCTATCTATCTATCTATCTATCTATCTATCTATCTAGTGTTTATAGTGTTTGTTTGTATCAGGATTGATTGTCTGTACAGGGAACTGTATATTGTGTTACCCCAAACTATAACACACGAAGTCACCTCTCCCTGTGGCGACTAGTGCTGCTTATGCAAAAAATTGGAACTGATGGACTGCAGAAAGTGATATAATTGCCTGCAAACTGTGGTACTTTCACACACAAATCTTCTTACCCCCGTATGTTTTCCTGCCTTACTGCATGGCTCATTCTGCGCCAGTAATGAGGAATCTTCTCAAGCAAATATGTTAGAGCAAAGGATAACCCAATATTATTCGTATGCACAATTTGTTCCACACAATATGGAACATCCGAAATATATATATATACCTGCGCAGGGTCATGTGTGCGTCTATCTATCTCTCCATCTATGTCTCCGACATACACACGCACTGTATATAATCACATATATATGTTCTCACGTAATTCGAAAGGGAGAGTAATATAATTTTTAAGCCCTTGCAGTATATGATCTATAGGAGTAACAGAACATGGTAGATAATGAATAACGTAGTGCCTGATGCCATCCAGTGTGGGCAGCTGCCTTGCCAGGCTCCACGTGTTGGGAACAGCAGGAGTTGTCCAAAATGGAATTCATTTTAAATTAACCAAATCCAAGTCATTAATTTTCGTGTAATTGGAGCA